>NC_044977.1:65172816-65375316 GCF_008728515.1 Papio anubis
GAGTTTCTTCACAGAATTGGAAAAAACTGCTTTAAAGTTCATATGGAACCAAAAAAGAGCCCGCATCTCCAAGACAATCCTAAGTCAAAAGAACAAAGCTGGAGGCATCACGCTACCTGACTTCAAACTATACTACAAGGCTACAGTAACCAAAACAGCATGGTAATGGTACCAAAACAGAGATATAGACCAATGGAACAGAACAGAGTCCTCAGAAATAATACCACACATCTACAGCCATCTGATCTTTGACAAACCTGAGAGAAACAAGAAATGGGGAAAGGATTCCCTATTTAATAAATCGTGCTGGGAAAATTGGCTAGCCATAAGTAGAAAGCTGAAACTGGATCCTTTCCTTACTCCTTATACGAAAATTAATTCAAGATGGAATAGAGACTTAAATGTTAGACCTAATCCCATAAAAACCCTAGAGGAAAACCTAGGTAGTACTATTCAGGACATAGGCATGGGCAAAGACTTCATGTCTAAAACACCAAAAGCAACGGCAGCAAAAGCCAAAATTGACAAATGGGATCTAATTAAACTAAAAAGCTTCTGCACAGCAAAAGAAACTACCATCAGAGTGAACAGGCAACCTACAGAATGGGAGAAAATTTTTGCAATCTACTCATCTGACAAAGGGCTAATATCCAGAACCTACAAAGAACTCAAACAAATTTACAAGAAAAAAACAAACAACCCCATCAAAAAGTGGGCAAAGGATATGAACAGACATTTCTCAAAAGAAGACATTCATACAGCCAACAGACACATGAAAAAATGCTCATCATCACTGGCCATCAGAGAAATGCAAATCAAAACCACAATGAGATACCATCTCACACCAGTTAGAATGGCAATCATTAAAAAGTCAGGAAACAACAGGTGCTGGAGAGGATGTGGAGAAATAGGAACACTTTTACACTGTTGGTGGGATTGTAAGCTAGTTCAACCATTATGGAAAATAGTATGGCAATTCCTCAAGGATCTAGAACTAGATGTACCATATGACCCAGCCATCCCATTACTGGGGATATACCCAAAGGATTATAAATCATGCTGCTCTAAAGACACATGCACACGTATGTTCATTGCGGCACTACTCACAATAGCAAAGACCTGGAATCAACCCAAATGTCTATCAGTGACAGACTGGATTAAGAAAATGTGGCACATATACACCATGGAATACTATGCAGCCATAAAAAAGGATGAGTTTGTGTCCTTTGTAGGGACATGGATGCAGCTGGAAACCATCATTCTTAGCAAACTATCACAAGAACAGAAAACCAAACACCGCATGTTCTCACTCATAGGTGGGAACTGAACAATGAGATCACTTGGACTCGGGAAGGGGGACATCACACACCGGGGCCTATTATGGGGAGGGGGGAGGGAGGAGGGATTGCATTGGGAGTTATACCTGATGTAAATGACGAGTAGCTGGGTGCTGACGAGTTGATGGGTGCAGCACAGCAACATGGCACAAGTATACATATGTAACAAACCTGCACGTTATGCACATGTACCCTAGAACTTAAAGTATAATAACAATAAAAAAATAAAAATAAATTAAAAAAAGAAAATTTAATAATTTGGGTTTTCTTTAAAGTATTCAAGCAAGGAAAGATAAGGAGGAGATGTCAAGTTATGCTTACCCTATTTCACTTCATTTTCATTTTACCCCTGAGTTAGGCCTTTCTTATTGGAAGAACTGAGACATTCATAATTGCAAGTATCCCTTCATAATTCAACAGAGATATCCTCATTCCTTTTCTTTCTCATACTCTTTCATTCTTTGTGCCTTATCACAATATCCAGGTATCTCAGAACACAGTGCTTTGAACACTTTAACCCGGTTATTGACACAGTGACATCAGAATATAATGCCTGTGCATTCCAGAAAACAGAAATGGCCATCTTTTTCATTTGTACACAGTATCTGAAATACATGCATGTTAAATTAAATTATATACCTTAAAGAAAACTCTAAGACAAAAGCAAGATAGAAACATTGCAAGTGTTTTAAAACATATTAAATGTAGTCACAAATGGAAAGTTGTGGATGCCTATGTTTCTGCTAGCAGAAACATTTTTATAGGAATATGACTATATTCTCCCACAAATAAAGGAAAACTTCATAAAATGTCGCTTACTAAAATTAGTTTGCTGTGAATCATCTTTCAGATAAATTCAGTCACAATTTAAATATCCGTGGTTTGAAACATATATTAAAAAGATATTACCTTTGTTTTTGGACTGGTGTTTTGTTGTTGTTGTTACTTCTAGTAGTTGTGAATGTATATGGTTAAAAATGTTCAGTGCTGCAGAGGGCTTATAATGAGAACAAATAGTCTCTCATCATAGTTCTCCTCACCTACAATATTCTCCTTCAAATAAAATACAAACATTTTGACTGTTTGGTTTTAGATTCTTCCTGCAGTTACCTGCAAAAGTCTAAATTGTAGGCTTGTATCGCTATGTCTACATGTACACGCAAGGTGTCATATAAAGTTTTCTGCTATGGTAGCTGAAAGTTTAGTTCACATATTCCAACACTATCTCTATCTTCCTTCTCAATTTATTTACACATCACTTTTTAGTTCCTGCCTGGAACTTTAAACAACATACTTAAAACTCAATTTTTTGCTCCATCAGCCTACACAGAGTTATGCTTTCACTCCGACATTTTGAAAGATAACATAAGCACTCTCAGCCCAGCCCCCAACCCGCCTCTGCTTACCACCTATGTTTCAACTTTTATCTGTGTCTTTAGGTTTATGTTGTCTGGATTTAAATTTTATATTCCTTTCTGAGATGTGGTTATGTGTTCTGCATTTGGCCATAATTATTGATTCCGGAAGATGAAAACCACTAAAACTACTCATAACACTCTGTTTAGGAAAATATTTTTATAGGAATATGACTATATTTACCCACAAATAAAGGAAAACTTCATAAAGTATAACTTGCTAAAATTAGTTTGCTGTGATTCATCTTTCAGATAAATTCAGTCACGATTTAAATTTTCTTGGTTTGAAACATATATGAAGAAAGAGATTACTTATGTTATCCATAGCATAGCCAATTAGGACCTTGGGACTGCATTTCCTTCTCTGTTGCCATGATGTCCTATTTTTTGTTGTTGGTGGTATTTTTATTGTTGTTCTTATTTAATAAACTCTTTTTTAGAGCAGTTTTGCATTCATAGAAAAATTGAGCGGATGGTACAGAGATTTCCCTTATACTCTCTACCCCCACAGATACCTAACCTTCCTTATTATCAACATCCCACATCAGAGTGATACATTTGTTACAATTAATGAACATTTACAGATCATTATCATCAGGGGCTACAGCACACATTAGTGTTCATGTTTGCTGCTATAGATTTTATGGGTTTGAAAAAATGTATAATGACACATGTATACCATTCTAACATCATACAGAATAGTTTCACTGCTCTAAAAATCCTCTGTGCTTCACCTATTTATCTCTGCCACCCTCGGGCCCCTGGCAACCACTGGTCTTTTAGCTGCTTCCATAGTTTTGCCTCTTGCACAATGTTATATATTTGGAATCTTACAGTATGTAGCCTTTTAATATTGGCTAAGATCTTTTACTTAGTCATATGTATTTATTTTCCTCCGTGTTCTTTTCCTGGCTTGAAAGTTCATTTCCACTTAGTGCTGAGTAATAATCCACTATCTGGATGTACCACAGTTTATTTACTCATTCACCTATCGAAGGACGTCTTGATTGCTATGTCCTAATTTTAAATGTCTTAATGTTCTGAAGTTTAAATGACTTAATAGAGTGAAGTTCTCTCAAAAAATTCAACGTTTTTTGCACTCTACCAAATCCTGATTGTGTTCTCAAAGTTTACCAAGTTCTCTGTCTTACTATTGAGTCTCCTTTTTCACGGGGGCCTTTGTCTTGGAAGGCTTTACGCTTCTACTGTTTACTTTTGAGCAGCATTACAGCTTTCTTCATGAAAATCCCCCTTGTTGCTTTTCTGTGCTTTCTGGATTTCAAAGTTTCCTGGTTCTTGAGTTAACCTTTCATCTTACTGAAACACATGTACCAAAACTTCCAAACAAAAATAAGTGTCTGTAATGTACTTTGAGTCCTTGCATACTGGAAACATCTTTTTTTTTTTTTTTTTTTTTTGTCCTCACATTTGAATGACAGTTGGTTAGGTATAGAATTTAAGTTTGATAATAATATCCTCTTGACATTTTGAAGTAGTGGACCTAGCAGCTTTTACAAGCCCATAGTGCTGTTGATGGGAATCTCATCCTGTTTGAAAGTTCACAATAAAATGTGTTCAAGCAAAAGTCTTTATTCATTCAGTATGTTTGTTTGTAGAGGCAGAGTGCACCCAGGCTGGAGTGCTGTGGCATGATCACAGCGATCATAGCTCACTACAGCCTTGACTTCCTGGGCACAAGGGAACTTCCTGCCTCAGCCTTGCAAGTAGCTGGGACTATAGGCTTCCCCATGGTCAACATCCTGCACCACCACATCCAGCTAATTTTTTTATTATTATTTTTTCTAGAGACAAGCTCTCACTATGTTGCCCAAAGTGGTCTTGAACTTCTGGCAATCTTTCCCTCTCGGCCACCCAGAATGCTGAGATTACAGGTGTGAGCCACCTTGCCTGCCCTTTCTTCAGTGTTATTAGGCATATCAATTTGAAATCTCTTCTTGTTGAACACTTCTATTATTTTCCTTAGTTCTGCCTCCTCTGGTTTCATTCTCCCTCTGGAAACCCAAGTAATCAGATATGGTATTTCATTTTCTGGTTCAATCCTCTATTTTTCATTTTACATTTGTCTTTTGTTCTACTTCTTAGGTAATTTCTTCAATTTGTATTATTTTTATATTCCAATCTATATTTTTAAATCATATTTTTAAATTCTAAGACTTCCCTGTTAGCTGTTTCTATTTTATTCTTGGAATTTTGGGGGTGAAATCTACATATTAATCTATCCAAATAATAATCAGAGGTGATTTTAATTGTTTGTTCATTTTATAGTCTTTACGTGCCATTTATTATCTGTGTTTAGTTCTTGGTTAGTTTTTTGTTTATTTCTTTGATTTTTTTTTTTTTTTTTTGGTTGTTGGAGTTGTGTGCTCCTTAAAACCAAGGAAATTTAAATTATCTGTTTGTACATATCTGAGAATGAAGCAAAAAAAGAATGAAGGGAGAAAAAGAAGGACAAGCTGGTTATTTAGTTAATAAGTGACCCTGTAGGGATAAGAGAAACCATATGGGGAAGTTGTATTACCTAGTAATTGAAACTAAGCTCTTGATTCAGAATGGTAGGGTTCAAATAGGGGATCAAGTACTTAACAGTTGTGTGATTTTGGGCAATGTGTTTTTCCTCTCTGAGTCTTAGTTTCTTGATTTGCAAAATATAATATTTATGCCATTATTGTGAATATTAATTTATATAAGATATGTAAGTGATGTTAGTGACAAAAGACATGTCACTGAGACAGTGTCTGGCCCTGTGAGAAAATATTCTGAATAAAATCCAAAGGTAGCCAGTCACCTCTTAAAAGGAAAAAAATTAATTGTTGTAATAAAAGTGACATTGATTTTCCAATGTAAGAGTTTTCTAATCAACTGCCTATATATAAAATATTAAGCAAAAAGAAATAAATGTTATAGATGTAAATTAGTAAAATTATAATATTGACTTTTTTCTCAATTGGACCTTAGCATCATATCTGTTAATTAAATCCAGAAACCCCTTTTTGCTCATTTTGTTTTTCTGTTTTGATATTGTTATGAGATTAAAGTGTCAATACACATGCAAATAGTATTCTTTCCAAAACTGTAAGTCAGAAATAAACCAAGGTTAAGAATATTCAGTAAGTGGGATCACACAATTAAAACAAAAACAGAAAACCTTAGGAAAACTGGATGCTAGTTTTTTTCTTTTTTTTAATTTTTCTAATTTTTTTTTTTTTAAGACAGAATCTCACTCTGTCACCCAGGCTGGAGTAATGGCGTGATCTTGGCTCACCACAACCTCCACCTCCCAGGTTCAAGCGATTCTTCTGCCTCAGCCTCCCAAGTAACTGGGATTACAGGCACCCGCCACCAATTTTTGTACTTTTTTTGTGTGTGTGCTAATTTTTGTATTTTTAGTAGAGACGAGGTTTCACCATGTTGGCCAGGCTGGTCTCGAACTCCTGACCTCAGGTGATCCATCCGCCTCGGCCTCCCAAAGTGCTGGAATTACAGGTGTGAGCCACCGCACCCAGCCTGGATGCTCATTTTCTATACAATCACAAGCATCACTTGGGGACTATGAGAAACATTGTGTGGTGTGAAGAAGCTGGAGCACATACTCAGAGAACTTGGGTTGTTTCCTTTCTCACTCCTGTTTCCAGTATCTATGTCACACTCAAAACCTGAGCTTCGCCTCATTTATAAATTATGTTCAAATGCTCCAACAACTTGATAATTATAGAATCATTTATCCATAAATTAAAAGCTTGCTCTTGTAGCATCTTTAATTGAATATGCAAATTGAAAATCTATTTCAATATCTTAAAAATCTCATCCTGTGTGATTCTAAGTGAGATTTCTTAATATAACTTTATATTTTTAAAACCTATTCAATACTGGAATCTTCCTCGTCAAGTTCTCTAATATGAACTTTTAAAATCAGCCTTAGAGAGACGTGGTAGATGCCTTTCAACATGTCCTTCTAGGAAAGATTGGGAAGTTGCTTCTCCAGTTTTTCTAATCAGTGTAGAAACAGTTTTATTAATCAAACAAAGTTACGGTAAGTTTAAGAGTATCCTTTTATTACCTTCACAGAAAAGTGACTTCCAGAGTTCTGTTCAATTCAGTCTCTCTAGAGTTAAATATGCTTTAAGGAATATTAACTACAATGATAGTCAAGTAAATCATGAATAACTAAAAAGATTTGTCTTCCTGTCAGTCTCAGTCAGTTGAATACATTGAGCGTGGTAAATTTAAAGAGTTTAAAAATAGTAAACTATGCTAATCAGAAAAATAGTTTTAGGTGTTTATACATGGATAGAAATTTGTGTTTGACACGCCATTATTGAAAAAGGCAATTGTGCCATGTTACAGACAAAGGATTATTAATGAAGCTTTGGGATTTAGTCAGGGACCAGTTAGTTGAATGGATTGGAGCTGTTTCCTACAATGGAATGTTGACTTTGTGATTTTACATTTCTAGAAAGCCTCCTGTTCTGTTTTTATTGTTTGTTTCTTTCTATCTTCAGTTTCAATATCACTTTCTCCAGAATCTTCCTTGACCAGCTGTCATTTCCTTACCACCTTTATTTTCTTTGAAGCATTATAGTAATCAACTCTTACGTTATTTGTTTCCTCATTTATTTACTGTCTATCTCTTATAAGAATGCAAGTTCCATAAGCTAAGGGATTTAAGGGATTTTATTAATTATTATTATTATTATTGTTATTGTTATTATTATTATTTTGATGGAGTTTTGCTCTTGTTGCCCAGGCTGGAGTGCAATGACACGATCCCAGCTCACTGCAACCTAAGCCTCCCGGGTTCAAGCAATTCTCCCGCTTCAGTCTCTCAAGTAGCTGGGATTACAGGCACCTGCCATCATGCCTGGCTATTTTTTTTTTTTTTTAAGTAGAGACAGGATTTCACCATGTTGGCCAGGCTGGTCTCGAACTCCTGACCTCAGGTGATCCACCTGCCTCGGCCTCCCAGAGTGCTGGGATTACAGGCATGAGCCACTGCGCCTGGCTCCCATATTATTCTTAAGGTTATCCCCAGTATACAGCACAATGTCTAGCATTTTTATGGGCTTAATATATATTGTTACATAAAGAAAGAGCATGTCACAAATTTAACCTATTTAGGAACTTTTTCCTAATCTTTTCGGATCTAAAGGAGTTTAGAAAATTCTATCAGCTTCTATATACAACTTCTGCTTTAATAGAGATTCTATTAATTCAGGAAAAGCTAACAAAGAATTTCAATAGCTTACTAGATAGAAGTTTATTTCTTGCTCATATAAAATCCTGATTTTTATATATATATGTATATGTGTATATATATATGTATATGTGTGTGTGTGTGTGTGTGTATATATATAGATCTCCTGATTTATGGGCAGCTCTAGTCCAAGCGGAGTTTTAGGAACTCGGGATTTTTCCATTTTGTGACTCTGCCATCTTCAAAACTTGGTCTCCAAGGTCATCCCCAGAAAAGGGAAGAGCAAGAAGAGTGGAATATAGGTTCTACAGAGTGCTGTCAAGAACCTCCTACTGGTCAGAATTCAGTCACATGGTCTGGCAATAATTGTGAGAGAGACTGAGAAAGGTAGCCTAGTTGTGTGTCCAGGACAAAGAGGAAATCGATTGGGTGAAAGATAACCAGTCTCTGCCACAGCGATTAAATGAGCATATCTCTATTATCATTATTTTAAAACTTGGCTTTGCTCATGTATGTCTATCACAGTGCCTGAAATACAGTTGGTCTGTAATAAATATTTATTGAATAAATTATTTTGAGATAGATACATTACACTTACATTTTAAGGATGGCTTATTAATACATAATTGTATATCAAATCTACCATGTTTCAGCTTATTTTTGTCTTACAGCATCAAGTAAAAATGTAATACTTTTCTTTAGATTAAAGAAAATGCAAACGTAGATCACAGTCTCTGATAACGATAATTCATCAATTCCACACGTATTTGAAATGCAGTGAGTGTTACTTGGTTACGAACATTTGACAAAATTGGACCTTGCATAAGTAATACACTTTTACATGTTTGCTTAGATTTTGTAATTTAGCAGATCTTGATAGATGAGAAAGTAGGCAATATCAAAATCACATGATAAGAAAAACGATTTTTCTAGCTCCCTAAAGTCTTGTTATCTGTTAGCTTTCCCTGGTCTACTGCGTGAATTTTCAAAATTAGTTTACCCAGCTGTGTGATGCTGAAATGTCACATAACTTTTCTGAGTTTTAGTTTCCTCACCTGTAAAATGGTGCTCATACCATCTTCTCAATCACTATGGAAATATTAACTCATATTGAAACTGAGGATAGAAATAATCACTATGGAATTATGAGTTACTATTCCCATAGTGGGAAATGGAGGTAGCTATTATCATTCTTGATATGTTTGCTGGTGTTTCACATCTTTTTAAATAGCAATACTCTCTCAATAAAGTCATATGGGAAAAACTTTAATTAACTCAATCTCATTGTTCATACATAAAAAATGGGGACCATCAAGAAATCATATTTTTTGAGTTTCAAGAAGGATATTTTATTGGGCTTATTTGTGTAACAGCCTTAAAAAACCTCACCAAGGACAAGTAAACATTCTTAAACATGAAGATGTGAAAATAAAAAATGATTAGACTATTATGGAATCATCATTGTAGAAGATGTTATGCTAAGAGGTTCAAGAGGCAATAATGGACTAGAATCAAATTGAAATCAAAACTAATTCTCTATGAAATCAGTTAAAGTGACTATTATATATTTATTGAGATATTTGCAACAGGGAGAAACCACGAGATTTTCTAAATAGGCCAGATTTTGAGGCAAGATCTTGTTAGGTGTGAATCCTTACTGTGCCACAAGCATTTATTAGTTATGAGCATATACCTGGTCTATTTGGACTTCAACTTTCTCATCTACGTAAGTGAGATGAGAAAGTGTTGATTAATAATCCTTACCACATACAGCTTAACATCTCGGAAAGATGATGTGCTTAAAGTGGGTATCACAATGCCCAGCACATGACAGATCTTACAAAACAGCAACATGCACATATGGCATCAGTGAAATAAATCTTCAAATCTCTCTCCACCAACACCATATTTCAGTCTCATCATTCGCACTTGTTTCTTTTTGGCACTTGTTACTATTCAGTCTGGACTTCATGTGATCAGTTTTGTCTTGGTAGAAGAATTTAGCACCCTAATTTAACATGATAGCATTTTGTCAATTTCAGTCCTAGGCTGTTATTAAATTTGTCCAATCTCATCATGGAAATTGTCACCTAAAAACATGATATCAATTCTCAAACCTACTAATATCACGTTGCTTTCACTAATAGTCAAGTATCCCCTCCCACCCCCAATAAACATACTGTCACTGTTATTCTTTTAGTTTTATGTAAACATCTTTTGATTCTCAATGATTGTTTTTCCAAACCCAAATACTACTCTCCCAAGTACATCTTCTATACTGTAACAGTGTGACACAAAGGTACTTCCTCCATGTCCCTGATCCTCTCAAACAGAAATGATCTCTCCTTTTCTGTTTGTTTTTGTTTTGTGTGTGCACATGTGTCCACACATATGTTTCATGTTGACATTCTCGTGTGTGTATGTTACTGGGTATGCATTTGCCTATAAGTTTGTGTGGTAATTTTCCTGTGTGTTTATATGTGTTCTTTTGTGTGCGTATGTGTGTATCCTTTTGTCTCTCTTTCTTTCTCAACCAGCCCCTAAAGACAGTGTATTTCTTTTTTCATCTTTCTGAGCATATAGCATCATCACAGGGCAAATTTTACGGATGTTCAATACATATTTGAATAAATGGTGATTTTTATATCCCTGAAGCACATTCTTCTGTGTGTTTTCTTATCACATAAGTCCCAATTCCTAAGCACATTGGTAGAAAGCATGATCGTACTGAAGTGAATATTTTAATATGCCATATTTTAGATAGAATCAATATAACTGGGTTGGGAATTCAATACGTCATTTACATATTTTGAACTTCATTAATTCAGGCCTGAAACAATGAGATAATTTTTTTCTAACTTGTGAATTAGAGCATGAACACAAGATCCAAATGTATTTTTCAAAATAATGAAAAGGGTTCATGATACACATTGCTGGCTTTTCTAATGCAATAATACTTCATTTTTCATATACAAATGTGCTATACAACAATTTCTAAAATAAAATGTTCTTGCTTTATGACAATACCACTTTCTAATAGCATGATTAAGCATTCAGCATAGTATCACCAACAAGATCCTTTAGTGCAAATAGAAATATTTGCAAATTGATCAAGTGATAATTATCTGGATTCCATTTCTTACTAATGGTTGATCATTTTTTTAAAAATTATGTTTAAAATCTTATTTTTTAAAAGTAACAGCTTTACTGAGATATAAATCACATACCATATAATTTTCTCATTTAAAATATACAGCTCATTGGTTTTTAGTATATTTGTAAAGTGGTACAAACATCACTACAATTGAATTTTAAACACCCTCATTATCCCAAAAAGAAATTCTGTATCCATTACCTTGATCCAATTCCTTGTCACTTCCACCCTCCAGTCCTAGGAAACTTCTAATCTATTTTCGTCTTAATAAATTTGCCTATTTTGGACCTTACATATTAATGAACTGTAGAATATATGGTTTTTGTAACTGGCCTCTCTCACTTGACATACTGTTCTCAAGGTTCAACCATGTTGTAGTATGCAACAGTACTTCATTTCTTTTATTTTTAAATTTTGCTTTAAGTTCTGGGATACATGTGCTGAACGTGCAGGTTTGTTACATAGGTATACATGTGACATGGTGGTTTGTTGCACCCATCAACCCATCATTTAGGTTTTAAGCCCCACATGCATTAGGTTTTTGTCCTAATGCTCTCCCTCCTCTTTCCCTCCACCCCCTGACAGGCCCTGGTGTGTGATGTTCCCCTCCCTGTGTCCATGTGTTCTCATTGTTCAGCTTCCACTTATGAGTGAGAACATGCAGTGTTTGGTTTTCTGTTCCTGTATTAGTTTACAGAGGATGATGGTTTCCAGCTTCATCCATGTCCCCGCAAAGGACATAAACTCATTAATTCATTCTTTTTTTTGTGACTGCATAGTATTCCATGGTGTATATGTGCCATATTTTCTTTATCCAGTCTATTATTGATGGGCTTTTTAGTTCTAAACAACATTCCATTGTATGACATACCATATTTTGGTTATCCATTGATGAGTCAATGGACATTTGAGTTGTTTTTATATTGTGGATACTGTGCTTCTATGAACATTTATGTACAATTTTTTTTGTGTTGATATGCCTTTAGTTTTCCTGCGTATATTCCTAGAAATGGAATTTCTGAGTCATATACAAAGTCTGGTTTCTCTCTGTCTTTTCTCAGCAATTATATGAAGAATATTTTGGCTGGGCGTGGTGACTCACGCCTGTAATCCCAGCACTTTGGGAGGCAGAGGTATGTGGATCACCTGAGGTCAGGTGTTCGAGACCAACCTGACCAACATGATGAAAACCCCGTCTCTACAAAAAATACAAAATTAGCTGGGCATGGTGGCACATGCCTGTAATCCCCGCTACTTGGGAGACTGAGGCAGGAGGATCATGTGAGCTACTACTGTGCCCGGCTAAAATTTTTTTAACTTGATGAACAATGATTATACATATTAATGGGGTATGTAGTGATATTTCCATCATGTAATTTATAGCTATCAGATCAGGGTAATTAATACATCCATCATCTCAAACATTTATAATTTCTTTTTCTTGGAAAGATTCAATATCTTCCTTCTAGATATGTGAAACTACATAATATATTATTGTTTATTACAGTCATCCTACAATGATATAGACCACTAGAATTTATTCCTTCTACCTAGCAGTAATTTTGTATCCTTTAACAAGTTTCTCCCCATCAACCTTCTTGCCCCTACCACTCCCAGCTTCCAGTATACTCTGTTCTATTTCTTAATCGGGTGTTTTGGGGTTGCTTCCTTTCAAGCCATTCAAATGTAATCACATTTCTTTCAGCAAGGTAAGGGTGGATAATTCAGAAGAGTTAGCCAAGTCACTGCTTAGAAGAGAACTACTATTAATAAAATTTGAGTTTCCACTAATGTGTAACATTTGATTTAAAAATCCTACATATCTGTTATAAATTATTCAATTAAACATTCCAACATAATGAATGCATTGCAATATAAATCATATTGAATCCTAATTTCCACAGGCTTATATTAGAGAATGCTGTGATGTCAAAATTAACCAGTTTGCCATGGATAAGGCACAAATGGATCCTAGTTTAAGGATCAAAATCTCTGTCTTCCACCACTGCGGTGAAATTGACAGTGGTATCTCTGACCCGCCCACTAACCGCTGTGGCTGTGTAGTATCATCTTCATTATTACTTCCTATATTCCCCATCTGGAAAACCCCATAGTAAAGATTGAGTTTAAGAGAGGGATAAGGGTGCATGTGTTTCATTTTTTCCCTAGAATTTAAGGAATTCTGGAAAATATACAATTCCTAGGCATAGCTATGAAATAACAGAGGAAAGAGAACCAAAATAAATCTTGACAGCCAGAGCTGCTCTCAGATTCCAGAAAGCACCACCTGAAAAGCTAAAGAAAGTTGGAACATTTAAATACAACAAAATTACTTTCTACTTTTCTAAGTTTCACAGTGCAGTGGCCTCATTTCATCTGATTCCATAGTTCTTATTTTTAGTGTACTCTGCATTATACTGGCTGCTTACTGGGCACAGGAAAAAATGCTGGCATCCAAGGGCAAATGGGTTGTTGCAAGAAGGCTCATTCAAAACAGTCAAGTTAACCTATCTCCTGTGAGAGGAGTAGAGCACAGTTTATTTCTTGCTCAATCATTTTATAATCTGAGGTTGTATATTTAGAGTGGACTTATTTGTAATAATTTTATCTCCTCAAATTTTATCATTGGGCTGGAGATAAGAGAGACAACGCCATAAAATTGATAAAATATATAGTCAAAGAAAGGAAGGTAAGCTTTCTTTCTTTCATAGAGTAGACACATGCCAGTTCCTTTCTAATTAGGAAAGGAGATTGTAAGAGGCCTCATTCCTGCCTCTAATATTTAATTGAGGAAAACTCACAGGGAAGAAGTTAGCTTCCTAGTCAGTGTGAACAGCCAACATATACAGAGAGGAAGAACAGCACTGATACTTGACATCCTCCTCAAAGGACTTCAGTACTAGCTCAGAGAATCCAGAGCTGAGCCAGGTTGCCCTGAACAGTTCTATAAGTTCAAATTGCAAAATGGAAAGCATGTGGGCTTTACCCAGCCCCATAGCATGGTAAAGTCTTAATTGCTGGTAAGAGGAATATAGGGGAAGGTATACAGGAACATACTTAAATATCAAAGACTAAAAATATCTTCTTGTTTTGCTAAAGATAAGTTTGTATCTCATCTATACTAATATTATTAAGAGAATATAAGCAACAATTTTTCTAGTGATTTTTAAAGAGCTTATTTGAAAACTAGTTCTTTGTCAAAAGGGTTATAAAAAAGTTATTAGCAATAGTTCTAAAGCAAAATAGGTTATTACACCAGCTTAAAACTTTCATATACTAGAAGTGTATCAAATGTACACTTTGGCCAAATTCCTTAGGGATAAATGTTAAAATCAATATTCGGATAAAGTAAGGCCAATGAACTCCTAGAATAGACTCCAAGAGTAGAATGAACTAGAATAAACATGACTTCAAAAAAAATTGTTACTATTACTATTTTGTTATTTAAACTTCTCAGCATTTGACTTTATATTGGAAAGGCCCTTTAATGTCATTATTTGGTGCTAGATAACTCTATAATTACCATAATGTGTAGTTGCAGTGCTAAGTAGTTGCTTGTTTACAAATTAGGACCATGCAGAAATAAGGCATTTTTGGTTGCTCTGCCACTAGAGATCTTGGTAATGCACCAATTTTATTATCTTCCTCAACACTAGCAACCTATATGGCAGAACCATCCTCAGGGCATCTTCTACACATCATCAACATCATTGGGACAGATGTAATGCCAGCTACTCTGAAGGCTGAGGCACGAAAATTGCTTGAACCAGGGAGGCGGAGGTTGCAGTGAGCTGAGATCACGCCACTGCACTCCAGCCTCAGCGACAGCGTGAGACTCTGTCTCAAAAAAATAATAATAAATGACTATAAATAAATAAATAAATAAATAAATAAATAAATAAATAAAATAGTATAGTATGGTGACAATTAAGTATTAAACTCTATAGAACAGGTGTTCTCAAAGCCTACCAGGATTTGAGATTT
Organism: Papio anubis; assembly: GCF_008728515.1. Taxonomy (NCBI): domain Eukaryota; kingdom Metazoa; phylum Chordata; class Mammalia; order Primates; family Cercopithecidae; genus Papio; species Papio anubis. The sequence continues at coordinate 65,187,919 of NC_044977.1, forward strand.
TTTTAAATATAAAAATTTCAGAGACCCCATTTCTTTGTAATTTAATTATTCACAAACAGAAAAACCAGGTCAAGCATTAACTTTGCTCACCTGAGACTCACTGAGACACCCACAGTTAGTTTTTCAACCACTGCTAAGAAAGACACACCTCCATCCAAATCTTAATACCTGAATTATTTATCTAAAATGATTGATTGATCACTACAATGGGTCAGGCGCTATTCTTAGCACTGAGGATACCATCAGAAATAAAGAAAACACAATCCCTGCCCTCAGAGGCTTGCATTTTAGTATGGAGGGAGATACAGCACACCAGTCATAGTGCTGTGGAGACAACAAAGTGGTGAGGATGGATGGGATGCTGACAAGTAAAACTCTCCCTAAATCAAATAACTATCAGCATTTCTCTATGCTTCTGGGGGAATATTCTTGTCTAAGCTGTGATTATGTCTTGAATGTTATTCAAAGTGCCAAGCACATCTATTTTGGTCATTTTCTTGCCATAAAAATTGTGCAGAACAAACCAAAATATAATATCTCTAATGCTTGAGACAATATTTGATTTTGAAAACATCACAACTTGGTACATAAGAACTATATGTTTTAACTAGATAACATGCTGATAATATTTGGGATGTATTAGTGTACAATGTCTTTGGGAACATTCATTAAAATCTGGTTATCTATTTTGCATAAATGTAATAATGCCTCTTAAGAACTTTACATTTTTTTTAAATTACTTTACATATAACCTAAAGTTTCTGATAATCTAATTAAAAATTATTTTGTCACCAAATTAGTTATAATATATGACAGCATATGTCTAAAATCAAGAATAAGAAACATCTGGAATTTTATCCAACTATAGATGCCAATAGTAACACATCTCTAACCAAAGATTTTGTATAATATTTCTACCAATCTGTGTCAAGGTCAAAACATCATTCACATAAGTGACTGTGGACTGCGAACTTCTCCAGAGTCCACTGCTTTCCATATATTAAGCAGCACAATTTAACTTAATTTTAACCATTAGAAGCCTTCATTTATTTAAAAAAACAGTTTTTGTTTATTTCAAATCCCTTTCAAGCCACAGATCAAAATACTTTGCTTTAGATAGAATTCCTACTTCTACTGAAATTTTCTACTTGTTCAATTTTGAGGTTAAAAATATGACAAGTAATCATAATGATAATGTTTAGCTTTTAAATTTTATCTTTAAGTTCTTTATTTTCAAATCACAGCCACTATTTTAAAATTATCTTAGAGTTGTTAAGAATGTATTGTGAAGTGGCATATTTTAAGGCGGTACCAGAAAATAACCTCAAATGAAATCATTATTCTAAGAATTGTATCTAACAGCAGATAGATGTTTTAGAACATGACTCTTCTCTTTCTTAACCCCATCTTTTGCTAGATTCTTTTTTATATAGATAGTTTATTTTTATTTTTATTTTTTTTAGAGATGGGGTCTTGCTATGTTGTCCAGGCTGGTCTCAAACTCCTGGTCTCAAGCAATCCTCCCACCTCAGCCTCCCAAAGTGCTGGAATTCAGGTGTGAACCACCACACCAAGCCTGCTAAATTCTTTTATATTGCCATGCCAAGGCTTAAAGAAAGAATCCTAAAATATAAGAAGAAATCTGAATGGTAGACAGACAGAAATCACTATATCATTTAAAGCAAGCTTGTCCAGCCCATGACCCTCGAGCCGCATGTGGCCTAGGACAGCTTTGAATGCAGCCCAAAACAAATTCATAAACTTTCTGAGAACATTATGAGATTTATTTTGCAATTTTTTTAAGCTTATGAGGTATCATTAGTGTTACTGTATTTTATGTGTGACCCAATACCATTCTTCTTTCAATCTGGCCCTAGGAAGCCAAAAGATTAGACGTCCCAGAAAAGCACTTCAGATGAAATTCATATCACATACAATGTGAAAGGCAGCATAAAACTCAGGGTTTGACTACAAAAGTTTGTTTATAACCATCATTATAACTGCTGAATAACTTGCTAGTCTGTTCATATACTATGTGCCTGGCTTGCAAATATATGAATGCAAACCAATATATTACTTCTGCATGTGCTGGGTGCATAAATGAATATGACCTTTAGAGCAAGAAATGGACTGGTCATGAATGAGTGATTGTGCAAACTAGAATTGAATTGGCTGATGCTATTACAATGATTATAATGATAATTATCATAAAAGAGCAGTTACAAATCCACTGAATGTTACCTCTGGGTCAAGAACCTCGCTAAGCACTTTATGTGCATTGTGTCATGGTTTTAAAGCTCAAATAATAATATGGCAGTTGAGAGTAGTTCAATTAGTTCTCACAATTTCATGAAATAGATTCTATTATCTCCATTTTACGGATGAGGATACTGAGGCTTAGAAATATTAAGTAACTTGTAGAAGTCACTGTCTTTAGATTATGTAAATAGTGAAGCTACTGACTGAATCCAAGTATATCTGAAACTAAAGTTTGCATTCTCATCATCTGTGTGTATGCTGCTTCCCACTAATTATTTTCCCCTTTACTGTTGAGTGACTTCTATCTGAAACTTCTGTCATTTTAGATTTTGATTTCCACCTTGTATCTGAAGCATAATTGCAGGTTACTTTCATTGCTTGCTAATTTGATTGTGTTACGTTTGATCCTGCACTACATCCCAGCTTTGATGTGCTATGACCTAACGGTTTAATAAGACACTTGGGCATTCCTCTTCATGAATAGCTGTTCCCATGATATTTTAGTCATGAAACTAAGGTTTGAAATTGTATAATCATTTGACTTTTCAAAGGGATGCATATCAGCTCCAACTCACACTGATTTTGGGCATTTTTATGTATTTTAAATAGTTGGATAGAAATTTAATCAACATATCCATATTTTTAAAATGAAAAATACAATAAGAGCCACGAAATGACCCTCATTTTTCATTTTTACTTATCTATATAGATTCTGATATCTGAAGATTAATGATTTTAAATATGGCTATATAAATCAATTAGTATATATTGAACTTCATATTCCCCTTCAAGCTTAAAGAATCAAAGGCTATCTTTCATTTAGGTACTTTCTTTCCATTTCGAATTGCATTGCATTTCTACTTGGAACGGAAAATCCACTGATTTTTTCCAAGACGGGTTTTTTGCCAAGACAAAGAAGTTGGATTTATTCCCCTGCTATATAATTACATTTCTACCTCAGTAGCTGAGTCCCTTGTTCAGAACTCATGTTTGTAAGTGACAGAAATCCAAATTGAATTGGCTTAAGCACACAAAGGGAACTTGGCTCCCAGTAATGAAAAGTTCTAAGTGATACCTTGTTCTAGGCACTGTGGATTTAGGGACTCAAATGATAACTTTCTCTCAGTTTCTTTCTTTCCTCTTCTTGGATTTGTCTTTGGTTTTCTCTATGGGCTTAATCCTCAACTCTGCATACCAGTTGCCAGCATGCCCAAATATATTTTATACACACTACTAACAGATCAAAACATCTTTTAAAACCTTTTCCCTGAAGTTCCCCCAAATTCTCCAGGGGCTCATTTACATGGCTTCAGTCACATAACTATACCTAACCTCAACATGTGGCCAACAGAGGAAATGCATCTATTGTCCAAGCCTGAGTCGTGTGGCCACCCAGACAGGCAAGAGATTGGATCAGTCCCTCCTAAAGTTCAAGGAGTTCAAGGAATGAGAATAAAGAAAATACGATCCTGCAGAGGACAACACGAAAGCTATTTCCAAAAAAGGTTAAAGTGTGCCTGTAGTTACCAACAGTGTTATGGCTAACCCAGAGGCAGGGACATCTATGACTAGGCCTCTGGTATGATAGAAACATTTGCAAAGTTTTCTGTTATGTGCATATGCATATATTCTTGGGGAGGTGATTCATAGAGTTCATCAGATCTGCAGCTGAAGCATCAGTCCTAAAACGTGTCTGGATGTATATTTGGCAGAGTCTGTAGAAGCTCCTGTTAGATATAGGGCTGAGGAGGAGGATCACTAAGGATGGATTCCAGAGATCTCTCTGAAAGCTGTTTCGCTTTGTTTTGTTCACATGAAACATTCTGGGAGACAAAGGGATTCACTCTAAGGGTTATAGCATGAAGCACAAGTTTACTGTTACCCTCTTAGTTACTCCCCTTTACCTAATGCCTCCTAGAGAAGAAATGGGTTATTTAGTTTCTATATTTTTTTTATCTCTCTATTCTTAAAAAGCATTCAGCCACCTTAAAATTTTGAGTGTTAGGAACTATGAAGTTAGTTCAAATGACAGTCTCTCAAGGAGCTTGCATGCTAAACAGGCATTTCTTCACCCATAGCTGTTGCTACAAAGAGAAAGAAAACAAAAAAATCCAGAACTACATGTTCATAAATAAATATAGTCGACAAAATGGTTGCTTTGTAATGCAAGTGCTGATTTGGAGAGCTGGACCAGGTGAGGTGGAAATCTCGCCTTTCTTCTAGTTGTTTGTAGAAGTCTGAATAATCTTAATCGTTATCTGTTCATATTAGCACCAAAGTAAGAAAAAAAAGTGACAGATATGAAAGATAATTTTAGAATAACAACCACAGGGTCACATTGTTATTTTGTGACCATATGTTTCACAAAGTTAACAAACATTATTGAAGCTACAGAATTTGCAATATGCATAATGTAGTGTATTTCAGTATATAATTTCCAATCATTAAAACATGTTAAATATGCCATTGTGAGCATAAATCAGGTTCATGCAAAATACAATTGATACCCTTGTCATCTGAATGAAAGGTAATTAAAAGCATAACCACCTATGGGTGTCTTTAAGCAGAAAATAAAATCTTGCATTTATTTTTTACACCTTATTTGGCATCAAACTGATACCTCATTTCCATAAGAGAAAAGTAGAATTCCTTTCTATTTCTTAGACGATGCTAGTATTTCTAGAGTATCACAATTTTATTTGCAAGCTGACTTAAACATATTCACAAATAAATCAAGTTTGCAGCCTAAACTTTAGAGTCTATGAGGAAAACGATACCCTTTACTTAGGGTAAAACTAAGTGCAAGAGGGAAAACTTGCCCAAACAATGAGATATCAAACAAGCAGCCAGGGGAAAGTTCCAAGTCTACAGTAAATTAAATTTATTGCAGTCTCAAATACCTGTAATATCTTTTCAGAGATATCTTTAAAAAGTTTTTTGGTTAAATTAATTCAAGATGGTTTTAAGACTTAAATGTGAAACCCAATAGTATAAAACCCTAGAAGAAAATCTAGACAATACCATTCAGGACATAGGCATGGGCAAAGATTTCATGATGAAAGCACAAAAAGCAACTGCAACAAGAGCAACAATTGACAAATGGGATCTAATTAAACTAAGGAGCTTCTGCACAGCAAAAGAAACTATCATCAGCATTAACAGACAACCTACAGAATGGGAGAGAATTTTTGTAATCGATCCATCTGGCAAAGGTCTAATATCCAGAGTCCACAAGGATCTTAAAGAAATTTACAAGAAACAAACAAAACAACCCCATCAAAAAGTGGGCAAAGGATGTCAACAGACATTTCTCAAAAGAAGACATTCATGCAACCAACAAACATGAAAAAAGCTCAACATCACTGATCATTAGAGAAATGCAATCAAAACCACAATGAGATATCATCTCATGCCAGTCAGAATGGCAATGATTAAAAAGTCAAGAAACAACAGATGCTGCTGAGGTTGTGGAGAAAAAGGAATGCCTTTACACTGTGAGAGTGTAAATTAGTCAACCATTGTGGAAGACAATGTAGTGAATCCTCAAAGATCTAGAAGCAGAAATACCATTTGACCCAGCAATCCCTCACTGAGTATATACTCAAAGGAATATAAATCATTCTATTATAAAGATACATGCATATGTATGTTCACTGTAGCACTATCACAATAACTAGGACATGGAATCAACCTAAATGCCCATAATTATAGACTGGATAAAGAAAATGTGGTACATGTACACCATGGACTACTACTATCCAGTCTTAAAAAGGAATGAGATCATGTCCTTTGCAGGGATATGAATGGATCTAGAAGCTGTTATGCTCAGCCAACTAACACAGAAACAGAAAACCAAAGACTGCATGTTCTCACTTTAAGGGGGAGCTGAACAATGAGAACACATGGACTCGTAGCAGAAACAACACACACTGGACCCTGTCATGGGGCAGAGGGAGGGAGAGCATCAGGAAGAATAGCTAATGGATACTGGACTTAATACCTAGGTGATGGATTAATCTGTGCAGCAAATCACCATGGCACACGTTTACCTATGAAACAAACCTTCACATCCTGCACCTGTACCCTGGAACTTAAAATAAAAGTTAATGGTGAGAAAAGGGTTTTTCTGTTTATTTTTACTTTTTATACAACACTCCCTACCAATAAAAAGCATTATGAATATAACTAAATATAAGATAGGAGAAAGCCCTGGAAACCTTCTCTGAAACAGAACACTTTGTTTTCTGCACTGATGATACTTGTTGGCAGCAAAGCCTGGCGAGTCCTTGAGAGAACTTGCTCTCCCCCTTAGAAGGGCAGAGGAAACTTACCAAGTATCTGAAATAGAGCCAGATGGCAAAGAAGAAGGTCACTGGCAACAGCTGCTGTGCTCTGGGTTGGGGTCGGAGGATAGAGATAAACACATGACCCAAAGATAGATGACTGAAATGTAACTGTAGTGGATGAGGCTTCCAATAATAATTGTGAGAGGGAAAAAAATAACTGCAATTATATGTCTCTGCCCAATGACTGTTTGAGGGTGCACGGAGGAGTAAGTGCAAATCACTAAGGGGTGTTTATTTCTTTATTGGTTCTAATAAAGAAGGCTAATTTTTAGGTGAAGAATATCCAGAGAATACAGCACAAAAGAAAAAAATATATGACTGATATATTTAATACTACTGCATTAAAACAACTACTACAAGCTATAGTATCTTTTCTTTTGCTTTTCGGATGTGTAGTTTGTCTTTAGCTCTTACAATAAAATGAATGCAATTGTGTGAAAGTTTCCCACTTACTATAAATAAAGATTTATTCTGTTGTAGAAATACCTTGAAATCTTTTTCCATGAGAAGGGAATACCCAACTATGCCTCGGAAGAGACATAGCTCTGCCCCAGTGAACAGGGCTGTGGATAAAGATGGGAGAGAGGCAGAATAGATACAGATTGCTTAAGGAAAGGAAAAGAGATCGAAGGATAAATTTTAAGAATTCCTCTTATTCCTAAAATTGGAGCTTCAATTGTATTAGAACTTCATCCTGCCGCATGCTTCTGTAAAGGCATGCTGTTTTCCTTATTTTAAAATTAAAATTTATTCATCAAATAACTATATGCAAAGCATTTAAATATAAATAAGGAATAATATTTTCAGTTGTTTCCCGTGAAATTTATGTTCACATTCTTAATTTACTTCCAATTCATGATTTATCAATTTCTGACATATTTACTGATAATAATTGTCATTCCTTATGTAATTTTATTATAAATTTATATTACTATGACTAATTGTGTTCTCTGCAGAGACAAATACTATAATAAATGTTCCTCCTTTGTATTGATTTTAGTAGCTTCTCAGGTTAATAATTTTCTATTGGATCTTTCAAATGCCCATAAATAGTATTTTTTTAAAAAAAGAGCTGTTGGAAACATTAGAAATACATAACTTCAAATTATTTTTCTTCCTCCACAGGTCCATTTTTCTTCTACTTAAATTTGAGGAATTTATTTCCCACTAAAATCTAAATTTTCAGGAAAAATATACAAACATCATTGGAAATCCATATGCAATTGAATGAATTTTGGAATATTTGAATCTTACATGCGAAAATATATTCTATTCTCCCTCAATCGTACACACCCACCAATCACAGCAATGAACATATAGATACCATCATATTCGTAGTTGAAATTGAGTTGGGGATCATAGTTTTTAAATACTTCTGCTGTGATTCACGTTTAATTATATTAAATAATCATTTACAACATATTTTCTCTGATAGTTATGTTTTCAAACCACTTATCAATTTTTAATTACATATTTGTCTGGGGCTAATGTCTGAGTTCTCAGCTGCTGAGACGCCCTGCTTTTAATCATTTGAACACCTATGACAGATTTTCACTTAGAATTTGCAGATCTTAGCTATAGACTTTGATGACTTTTACAAAAACACATGTGCACACACCACACACACACACAAATGCACACATATACGTATAAGCTATATATACCCATGTGATCACAATCAAGATGTAGAAGGTTCCTTTTACCCCTGAAAGCTCCTTCTCACTCCTTTGCAGTCAATCCTCATGAGCAAAATGGGAGTTACATATTTAGAAACATTTATATACCATTTAAATTTATATACACAGAAAGCCACGAAACACATCAATGAACGCTTTCTGCAGTATTTCAGCAAAAGCTAATTGAAATGATCACTGTTTTTTGAATGAATCTTTTCAAGGAAAAAAGTATGAGTATCATTGGCCATTCATATGCAATTGAGCAAATTTTGGTAGAATGTAATATAAAATGAAATTGGCTTTAAAAAACTTTCCCATTTTTGTTGAGAGTGAGAGTAGGTGAGAGGACAGTGGGAGCTCAGAAAACATTCATTATTGTTCAATATGCAGAGCAGCAGGGGAGGGAAATTAAAGCAGAGGAGTGGAGAAGAACAGCAATATCGTTAAAATCAGCAACACTCCTTCGTGGGAGTGGAAGCACCCAAGGGGAATAGAATCTTAGAGTGTCCCATCTTCTTGATCTTACTGCAGTCTGTGAGTAAATATAAAGTGGCAATCCAAATATGCTGCCAGAAACTGGAGGAAAACTAGACAAGTAACTGATGGAAATAGAGCCACCTTCCTGCATTGATAAAGGGGGCTGCTCTCAACATCACTGTGGCTTTAAGCCTGTTTTACATAATTGTTTCTTCACTTACAGTGACGAATATCTTTAGTCCAAAGACAATGAGATTTTCCAAAGAGTACAAAATAGTTCAATAAGCAAAAAAGAATAGAAATTGAATGAAAGAAGTAGCAATTTCTTGTCACCCAATACTAGGTAGGCGTTGCACACAATCCCACTTCTTCAGCGATGAATGTTTAAAATTGGCAACCGCATCACAGGAAAACAACAAAGCAATCTGACAATTTGGCAAGCTGCTCCACCTAAAGATTTAGGAAAACAGAACAAGTAGACTAGGATATTTGGCAATTGCAGTTTCTGAGCATAACTGTTATTATCTCCAAAGATAGAAATTTCTCAGAAAACAAAACAAGCAAACAAACAAAATATAGTGAGGAACCTGTAAACACAAGATGGTTTTTGAACTGAAATACAAGGGCCACCGTGCTTGATAGAAGACAAATACGGTCTTAATAATACAATAACTAGTTCAAGCCCTTATTCCAAATCAATCTGAGGCAAAGGAAACTTAACAATTCATTATTCATTTGTGAACAAACATGAAGTTATAATTTCCAGCTGGGACCAGAAGTTGAATAGTCAAATCAGAGAACCAGAGTAAGACAGATTTTGTGATTTGCACACCTTGTTTGAAAGTGGGAAATAGGACTCTGTTATGGACGCATATTCAGTAAACATTGCAGTGTAGCCTCATCAGATTCCAGATATTTAAAACTGATGATTAGAAAATGAAAAATGCTATCTGTAACCAAAGTCATACCCAGGATCAATTATGTATGATTCTATACAAGTGTGACACCAAGAAGTAACATAGCTTTTCTGTTCAGTGAAACTAGATGGTTTTCTCTGCATCATTGTATTCCAAACAGATGGTTTTCTCTGCATCATTGTATTCCCATGTCTAGTAACCAAGCCTGGTACAGAGTAGGTGATCAATTAGCTTTTCCTGAATAAATTGTTATTAAGTAAATACATTTTGCCATATTGTTCCCTTATGTTCCAGACATGTTTTAAGGATTCAAAGAGAGAAAAAAGAAAAGCATGCTCTCCTTAGAAAAAGTCTGCTATAATAACAGAAGTAGAAAAAGAATGAGAAAATGTGTCCTAAAACATAACAGTCATATACTATGCATGGCTTCTATTTATTCTAGAGAGGGAACATAAATTCTTGTATTGTCTTCACAAATATTCTTTGAATAACCTACATTGTGATTGTCAGTTTATGAAATGCCACTATATAAAAATGTGCAAGATATGGCCCCTGTTCTTGAGAAACCTACAGTCCAGCAGAAAAAAATCAAATGTGTAATTATAATTCAATTTAATATATTTTAAAATATATTTCTACACAAATATTTTTCTAGAATAGATACTCAGAAGTTAAACACTGTATTAGAATCACCCAAAATATTGTGACAGCATAGAGGACTGAGAATCTTAAATAGAAAATAGAAGGAAACCTTACATCTATACACACACACACACACACATCTATATATTTATACATATATACTTCTATATATACATATATACACACATCTATATATATACACACATATATTTATATAAACCTTGCATCTAAGGAAACCTTACATATGTATACACACACACATATATTATGTGTGTATACATACATACTATTTATGGTTTTTAGTTTGAAATATAAGGAAAAAGAATAGAAAAAAATTTTTTGAATGTCACAAGTCCAAAATAGGTTCCTTTAGGTTGATTCTAAATAGTGAAAGAGACTTTACGTCATCTTAGAGATACCTCTTATTTCTGAAAACACATTTAGGGAAGCAAAGACTATAGTTACTCCAAATTAGCTACAATAATGTCATTAGCTGAGAAAGTAGATATAATCAAGTTTTGTATACCAAACTAATATTTAAAATGTTCAGAAGTTATGAGTATGTCCAATGCAAAGAGAAAGCATAAATCAAGAATCGAATTAATTATTTCTTACTTATTTGATTTCCTAGAAAAGGCCTCAATCTGTGTGCAGGCACTTAGATTTCTTTCATCTTGCTCCAAAACAAATATTGTTTTAAGTTTAATATGCAAATGTAGATGTTCAGTAATTTTTTTTTTTTTTTTTTTTTTTTTTTTTTGGAGACAGAGTCTTGCTCTGTCGCCCAGGCTGGAGTGCAGTGGTGGCACAAACTCGGCTCACTGCAACCTCCACCTCCCGGGTTCAAGCAATTCTCCTGCCTCAGCCTCCCGAGGAGCTGGGATTATAGTTGTACGCCACCATACCTGGCTAATTTTTGTATTTTAGTAGACATGGCGTTTCACCATGTTGGCCAGGCTGGTCTTGAGCTCCTGACCTCAGGTGATCCGCCCACCTCGGCCTCCCAAAGTGCTGGAGTCACAGGCGTAAGCCACCACGCCTGGCCCAAAATTTGTTTTTATATACTTAATTCTGTTTTTATTTTGAGTATGCTAGCCAGAGATCTGCCTAAGATTTTAAAAATATAGGGAAGATATTTTCACTTTTTTTTTTTTTTTTTTTTTTTTTTTGAGACGGAGTCTCACTCTGTCGCCCAGGCGGGAGTGCAGTGGCCGGATCTCAGCTCACTGCAAACTCCGCCTCCCGGGTTTACGCCATTCTCCTGCCTCAGCCTCCCGAGGAGCTGGGACTACAGGCGCCTGCCGTCTCGCCCGGCTAGTTTTTTGTATTTTTTAGTAGAGACGGGGTTTCACCGGGTTAGCCAGGATGGTCTCGATCTCCTGACCTCGTGATCCGCCCGTCTCGGCCTCCCAAAGTGCTGGGATTACAGGCTTGAGCCACCGCGCCCGGCCTATTTTCACTTTAAAAATAAATTTAAACACACAATGGTTCTTTCTTGTCTGTTTTGCTTGTCAGAAAAGAGCTTTATTCACCACTACTTTATTGTTTCTGAATCAGTTTCTCACCAACATCTTCAATGAAAAAAATACATATGAAATGCTAAGAAATTTTATTTGGAATATACATATATATATTAAACAAGTCTTTAGAACAACGGTTAGAATTTGTGTCACAATTTTTATGTCAAGAATTCCAAAAGCCTTCTGTTTCCAGACAGAAAATACTGAAAGATGCAGTCAGTATATTCTAAATGTACTTCAAAGAATTAATAGGAATTTCATTTTATTTATAAAGTAGTGAAAGAAATACTGTGATATAGGAGAATCCACTTTAAGCTACTGTCATCAACATAAATTAAAAATTTGAATATTTAGAGAATATATGTATAATATATTCCATTTAAAAATGCTTAAATATTTGGCCATATTTTGGAAAGAATTAGTATTCTACTGAAAATTGTGAATGTTTTATCTTTCTTGATCATTTTTTCTAAATTAAGAAATATTTCAAACGTGAAAATGACAAAGAATTTAAGGGAAACTTTGCCATAATTGTAGCAATTCTCTATTTTATAAAATAAAACATTAAATATTGCATGAAAAGTTAAAGTCCAAGAAATCTAACTCACCAAAAACAATCACTTTTCTGAATCTGGTGTGTATACATCCAGATTGCTTTTTTGTTATTATTTTGTATATTAGAATTCATTTAAAAAGTTTACATTTTGTGATTCAGAACTTTAAATAAATAAAATCAAGTCGTGCAAGTGAGACTCTGTCTCAAAAAAAAAAAAAAAGAATTCAGTATTGGGCTTTGAGATTTAAATGTTATCACATGTTGACTTAGCTCATTTATTTTAACTACAGGTTTGCTCTTTCTCATGTAAATACGCGTAATCAGTTCATTCCTTTAGTGAGGGATACTTGGGTTGTTTGGGGGGGGGGTGGTTATTATTATTATTACAAGCAATTCTGTAATGAACATCTCTGTAAATAACTTAGTACCAAGAGTGATATTTGATATATTTATCATTCAGAATAATTTGGGCATTGCCCAGTTGGAATAGATTCTCTACAACTCAGAATTAGCTAGCGATAGAAGAATGGCATTATAACAGGCTCAATATCAGTTCTGCCTGATAGCCATAGATAAATATCTTTCTAGAGTAGATACCCAGAAGTTAAGTTGCATAATGAAAATGTTTAAATTTCTAATTTTGAAATACTTCCAAGTTGTTATTTTAATTTCTATGTCCTTGGTAATTAGTGAGATTAAGCATTTTTTCAACATGCTTATGGTCTAATTATATTTTTTTCTTTAATGTGGTGATTCATAAGTTTCATCCATTTTGTTCTTTACTGGTATTTCTTTGTTGGTAAGACCTCTTCATACATTTTCAACATCAATCTTCTACAGATATTTTTCTCCCAGGTCACTATTTATTTTTAACTACGTAATGATGTCTTTTGTTCTACAGAGATGGTGTTACTTCTGTATCTTTTATTTAAATGAACTGACTTTTCCTGTTTAATGTGTTGTTTATTAATGCTCTAATCATGTAGCTTTTCCTAGTATACGTGTTGACTTTTTAACATATATAAACGAATTTTTCTATTTCTTACAAACTTCTCTATTCATACCATCAAATATTATTTACTCTCATAATCTTTGATTTATATTTTCCATAAAACTTGTCAATTTAGTCTTATCTAATTTTTTCCTTGACAAGTTCCTCTGCCTCTCTCTCTATTTTTTTTAAATCCAGAACCTAATTTCCACAAATTAAAAAAATTTTTGAATATAAAAAGTCTAAATGCCAGAAATATTAACTATCCACACCTGTGACCTATCTGAATAGCTTGACTTTAGGGATTAGAATAAACAAATGCAATTTTGTTGGTCCAAGTCCTTAGTGAGGTAGACGCAAAGACAATTACATTAGTTCATTTTCATGCTGCTGATAAAGACACACCTGAAAGTGGGAACAAAAAAATGTTTAATTGGATTTACAGTTCCACATGGCTTGGGAGGCCTCAGAGTCATGATGGGAGGCAAAAGGCACTTCTTACACCGTGGCAGCAAGAGAAAAATGAGGAAGAAGCAAAAGTGGAAACCCCTGATAAACCCATCAGACGTCATGAGACTTATTCACTATCATGAGAATAGCATGGGAAAGACTGGCCCCCATGATTCAATTACCTCCTGCTGGGTCCCTACCACAACACGTGAGAATTCTAGGAGATAAAATTCAAGTTGAGATTTGGCTGGGGACAGAGCCAAACCACATCAACAATTAAATTTGCAAGGATTAAGGGAAATACCTAAGACAGAAAATACAGAAAAGGCAGAGAATGGCTGAGAAAGCCTATGAACATGCAAGTCTGACTCTAAATTTTAAAAAAAGAAGGAAAGAAGTTCAACTGGACTCAGTCTCAAAAAAGATTTAGCAGGACACTTGGCGAGTCCTTGAATCAAGCCGTCAGAGTGATTCCTGCATCTCCCAAGAATAAGTTTGTCTTAGTGTCCTGTAATGTCAGTCATTCACTAGGAGCAGCCCATGTGATCTGAAGCCTCAGCAAAAACATAGGGATGGATTTTCATGGTACTCTAGCCCCTAGTCGGTTAAAATCCCTGTAGTTGGAGATCTGAGTGGCATTTTCTTATAGTCACCAGGTTTATGTATACGTTTTTATCATTTCTTGAGAGTTATGTTATTGGAACTTCGTGGAGTGGTGTTAACTATGTTTTCACTTAATTAGTATGTTACCTTCAGAATGTCAGGCATCGTATCTTTAACATATTTTGAACAGTACCTGCAGGAAACTAGTCACACATTTTATTGTAAAAATATTTCTGATTATTTATTTATTTATATTTATTATTAATTTTTTTTAAGACGGGGTCTTGCTCTGTCACCCAGGCTGGAGTGCAATGGTGCAATCTCGGCTCACAGCAACCTCCAGCCTCCCCAGTTCAAGCGATTCTCCTGCCTCAGCCTCCTGAGTAGCTGGGACTACAGGCACATGCCACCACACCTGGCTAATTTTTCATATTTTTAGTAGAGGTGGGGTTTCACCATGTTAACCAGGATGGTCAAAATCTCCTGACCTGACCTTGTGACCCGCCTTGGCCCTCCCAAAGTGCTGGGATTGCAGGCATGAGCCACCGTGCCTGGACTTTTTTTTTTTTTTTTTTTTGTTAAGACAGAGTCTTGCTTTGTCACCCATGCTGGAGTGCAGTGGCACAATCACAGCTCACTGTAACCTCAAACTTCTGGGCTCAAGTGATCCTCTAACCTCAGCCTCCAGAGTACCTGGGACTACAGATGTGTGTCACCACACCTGGCTAATTGTTTTTTTTTTTTGGTAGAGATGGGGTCTCACTATGTTGCCCAGGCTGGTATTGAACTCCTGGCCTCAAGTGATTTTCTTGCCTCGGCCTCCAAAAGCATTGGGATTACAGACTTGAGCCACTGTGCCTGGCCTGTAAATACTGATTATTATGAACTTAACATAACAATCTCTTTATTTCTACTATTGAATATTGATAGTATAAAAGCACCAATTTTATTTGTTATTTATAAGTATTGGGAGAACCAAAGGGTATATTAAATTATCTCCATTACTGGGCTGAACAGAAATAGCCTTTTCACCCAATTTAGTTCAGTGTTAAGTATATTAAAGACCAATAAATAAACACATTACAGATGGAAAACTGCATATTGGTCAATAAAACTTATGATCAGTAGCTGTTCTAACATTTCTAAACACTACTTTTATAATCGACATAGACGATTCTGTGAACTTTTTCTTTAGATTTTTTTTGGCAACCAAAATGATTTTCTTTCTCTGCTTCATTAGTTGTAGTTCTGTTTCTTGCCTCAGTACTCATATTACTAATTTATTCATGCACGCTTAATTCATTTAGTTTTTCATTCTCAGCCAAGGCTACATTTTCTCTTACATTTTTTTGTTCTTTTCTGAAACTGCTATAATTTTAGGTTTTTAGTATTCTTATTTTCTGAAATAAATATGATATTCTAGATACAGTCTGCTCAGCAGTGGAACGAAGCAGACAATTACCTCTCCCCTTGCTTCGTAACATGATGCCTTTTCAACCCCAAATAGCATGGCAATTTTTTGCTGGCAGCACAGACTGCAAATCCACATTTAATTTGCCATGCACAATCACTTTTCTCTTCACCCTGTCTCCTTTGGATATCTAGACAATGGAAAGAAATCTAACATGTTTTTACTGTTTTTCATTGAGTATATCCCACTTAACAAATGCTGTTCTTCATACAGTTAGCAACATGTGTTTTGGCTCTATATTTGTTTTCTTTCCCTTAACTCTTGTTTATAATTTAGAACAATATTAATATACTTATGAAAATATTGTGGCTGTGTACATAGGAGGCTCTGCTATTATTTGATAAATGCATCCTGAATTAAAAATCTTAACAGGCCAGGCACAGTGGCTCACGCCTGTAATCCTAGCACTTTGGGAGGCCAAGGTGGGTGGATCACCTGAGGGCAGGAGTTCAAGGCCAGCCTGGCCAACATGGTGGAACCCCATCTCTACTAAAAGTACAAAAAATTTAGCCAGGCATGGTGGCGGGCACCTGTAATCCCAGCTACTTGGGAGGCTGAAGCAGAATTGCTTGAACCAGGGAGGCAGGAGAATCACTTGAACCCGGGAGGTGGAGGTTGTGGTGAGCTGAGATCACACCATTGCCTTGCAGCCTGGGCAACAAAAACAAAACTCCATCTAAAAAAAAAAAAAAAAAAAAAAAAGCTGATTTTTTTTCATCTTGCTCTTTCATAAAAGTATTGAATTGCAGTTTACATGGCATATGCTATTTTGATTACTTACTCAAGTATATTAATAGTTTTAAAAGTAATGTACACTCATTTAAAAAATCAGAAAATATAGAAACATACTAATATACAAATGAGAACTATTAAAAAGACTAGATACTAAATACATATGTGTATATATTGTAGATACTAAATATATATGTGTATATATTATGGACATATAGTATGCATAGATATAACTGCAGTCAAGTTGAAACACATATACATATACGGCAATTATGTATACAGTTGACCCTTGAACAACGCGGAGGTTAGGAGGACCAACCTCCTGCATATCCCCTGCATAGTCAAAAATTCACTTATAACTTTTGATTCTATAAAACATTAACTACTAGTAGCCTACTGTTGACTAGAAGCCTTACTGATAACATAAACAGTTGACTAACATATATTTTTTATGATATATATATTATATTCCATATTCTTACAATAAAGTAAGCTAGAGAAAAGAAAATGTTATTAAGACAATCATAAGGAAGATAAAATATATTTACTGTTCATCAAGTGGAAGTGGATCATCATAATCATCTTCATTCTTGTCACCTTCACATTGGCTAGGCTAAGGAGGAGGTGGGCAGGAGTGGTTGGTCTTGCTGTCTCAGGGTGGCGGAGGCAGAAGAAAATTCATGCCTAAATGACCCCAAGCAGCTGAAACCTGTGTTGTTCAAGGATCAACTGTAATTGCAATCATACTATTAAACATTATATATATTTTATATATATTTAAGCATTATATATCTACACATATGTATATACACATACTTATGTAAACATAATTGCAAAACTGCTACTGATATTATTTCCTATAGATTTAAGTGTATGGATCTCTGAGAAGATATGAACTCATATAACCTGAGCGTTCATGTCTATCTCCTGAATGGCCCTGTGAAAGGCTCACTAGCATTGCATTATATTGTTCTTTTATTTCAGACTATTAGTGTTAATTATATCAACTTGATATAATTAAGGGTCTACACTTTTTGCCCAAGATCCTGCATATTTCTGCTCGATATTCAAAAGGAGTAACACATACAAAACAATTGCAAAAGTACACCATCTTATGACCGTCCTGGAAGTGTTGAGACAATGATCTTCTCACCCAGCTGAAGGAGAGCTTGACAGAGACCATTTAAAATGTTACTGAAAATGTGAACCAAAAAGTTAAAGAAAGCATGCATTATGCTCTCAGAAAGCCTCAACCTAGAGCACTGGCCCTCTCAGCATTAGTATATTCAAGTACTAAGAGGGACTTCAAGTATCAACTAGCTAAACCATTCATTTGAACATGGAGGAAAGCAGGGATGGATTAGAGAGAGTTAAGGGCCTTAATCAAAATCACATAACTGGTATGGAGTTGAGAGTGTCAACACAAACCTCAATGAGGATTTTTTCTTCTTTCGCTAGAGGTCAAAAACTCAAAAACTGGAGCCTTTATTCCACAGGCAGACTGGTTTATTTGGCTGGTAATGTTTTCTTTTCCTGAAAAAAAAAAATTGGTAAGATTTAAATATTAAAGATAAATACCTGAAGAAAAATGAGTTCTAGCAATTATGGATCCAAAATTCTAAAAATTGCTTTAAAATGAGTAGTGGCTACCAGTTTTAGAAGAAACATACCCTTCGAGGGCATGGCTGTCCCCATCTGGCCCACATGACTCAATAAGCAGTAGTGTTACCTGCCCAGTCATTCCAGACATTAGTGTTTGTGACCAAGTGACTTTCCTGCTGGTTGTAGGACATTAAAGTGGAGATTTATCCTAAGAAGAAAAACAAGTTTCCTATTGCATGACTCAGAGCTTTCCTGGGACACTAGACTTTCAAGTCATTCCTCAACTATTTTCATGGTGGTAGGAGTCTTGTTCCACTTCTGAAGTGTTTCAGCAGTGAAAACTATTAGGGTGTACTTTGGCTTCATGTTTCTCTAATACAATGTGGTTTTAATGAATGAAATCCAAATTATTCTTACTAAAGGATCTTTTATGCTCTCCTAAATGATGTCCCCAATCATGGTCCCGAATATTCTAGAGCAGTCATGGAGGAACTCTCCTGCTCTGGCCCTATGGACTTTTAACTTTTCCTTTCTGATTCCCAGTTTCTGTTCTTTTTTGCTTTTCATTTGATTAAAAGTAAGAATCTAGCATCTTTGTATATGATTCCTTGTGCTTTCAGGTACGTAGTGCTTAAAACTACTGGTTTCTCAGAATTCCTTTACATAGCAGAGATCCAAATGTTCTCTCACCAGACACGAGCAAGAAATAAAATGAATCATACTATGTTTCACTCCAATGGTGACCCTATAGTCCATTTCTTGAATTCTTCCTCCTTGAGAGTCTCTGAGGATTGCCTATCAGAAGTCATTAGTATTCTCCTCCATATTCTCCCATCTTCGAGGCAGAAATGCTAATCTCCTCCAGCTATGGTTTACTCTATGACATCATCCTGGCCAGTGATTTGTAAACAGAATTTTCTGGGTAGGGCCTCTAAGAGACAAATGTCACAACTGCCACAATATCTAAAATGAAAAAGACTAGTCATAGCAAGTGTTGGCAATGATGTGGGGCAATGGGAACTCTCAGACACTATTAGTGGGATTTCAAATTGGTAAAGCTTCTTTGGAAAACATCTACTAATGTTTAGCACATCCTCTGAGTTACGCAGCCACTGCTAGGTATATTCCCCACAGAAATGAATACATGTGGTCACCAAAAAAGAACACAGACTCACTAGAATACTTATAGCAAAGTTCATAGTCCAATACAAGAAATAGCCCAAATGTTCATCAGCAGTGAAATGGGCAAAATAGGAATAATCATAAAATGAAATACTATATTACAATGAGAATGAACAAGCTACAATTACACCTAAGGATGATTATTACAATTGTAATATTTAGGATAAGTCACGCACTAAAGAATACTTAGCATATTTCTATAAATCTCAAAACTAGGAAAAATTAATCTTTAGTGTTAGAAGTCAAGATAGTGGTTTGCCTGGGGTGGCATGGGAGAAGTCAAGATAGTGGTTTGCCTGGGGTGGCATGGGAGGCTTCTTGGAGGCTGGTATTGCTTTAATTCTTAATTCGTAACCTGGATGTTGATTACATGGGTGTGTTCAAACTACTGACATTCACCTATCTGTGCACTTGTGATTGGAATGTGTAATACTTCAAAAAGTTATTTGAAAGAGAGACAGAAAACTTGCCAGGCACAGCCTCCTTTGCCCTCTGGTCCTCGCACCTTCTTTCCAGCTGAAACACAGATATGGGTTATGCATGTGAAGCAGTCTTATTGAGACCCTGAGGGTAAAACCTGTAAACCTAAGATACCACAGTGAAAAGACAGAAAATGCTCCTCTTCATGATGAATTCACTGAATAGCTATGCCAACTCCCAGTGCTTATTTCCAAACTTCTTGTTGCCTGAGACCAATTAACTGTTTACACATTCAGCACAAGTCTATGCTTTAAATATTACTTACATGCTGCTATATTTTTTCTTACCTGCTATCAAATGCAATTCCCAACTAATACGTATTTTTGAGCCACTTCCCTTCAGTTTGGCAGTTCCAACATATGTAAGGTCAATCCAAATCACTAACTTTTACCATTTTTGGTAGCCCAAGAAATCCTCATGGTGGAACATGTTTACACTCAAATTTAAAACAGTATAGGATTTTTTAGTTCGTTACTATCAATGCTCTATTCACTAACAAAGATGTCTAATATCTTTGGTAAAAATACAATGTGCTCATGTTTGCTAAAATAATATATATTATATTTTGCATTTTCCTCACATCTTTTATGTGTCTTTTTTTATTCTTCTCCACTTACCTCAAATAGCATTAATTATAATCAGTTTCCTGCTGTTCCTCACACTAGTTCGTGGAGTCTTTGAGTGCAAGGATCTGGTTATAACCTCAGCATTTAGTATCGAGTTTTGTAAAGAAAAGGTACATTCTAAATGTTACGTGAGTACATTAAGAACAAATTTTAAAGCCACTGTGCATATATGGTGTGCAGCAGATATATTGTCATTGTAGATATCATGTGTTAACCATCCCTGTTTCTCTAGAGTTGACAACACTTTTCTCTAAAAGGACAGATTTTTTTTGGCTTTGCAGGCCAAATGGTCTCAGCCACAGCTATCAACTCTGCTGCTAAAGTAAAAAAGCAGTCATAGATAGATAATACACGCACAGATAGACTTTAACTCTGTTCCAATAAAAGGTACTTAGAAAAACAGGCAATGATCCAGGTTTGGCCACGGGCCATAGTTCACCAATCCTGGTGTGTGTGAGCTTATTGTAAGCAAAATCCCAAATGTCCACTCCTACCAATGAAGACAAAAGGATCAGAAACTTCTCTCCATTCTCTAAAATATATTGAAAAAGCAGAGGTTAGAGAATGTGGCCAACTCAGTCTATTTGGCTGCTCCCTTCTTTCCAGGACTTTGAATTTGGAGCAAGTAACGCAAGGCAGAAAAGAAAGTCGGAAGCCATTCACTGTATCCATGGGGAGGTGTTGACGAGATTTTTCCTGATATTGTTGGCTTCCAACATTTCTGGAGCTCTGATTTTTTTTGATTGTCAACATTAAAGTGCAGATTTTATATGAAATCTGAATTATCAGATTCTTTTAAAACACTAGAAAAATCATACAGACCTTATACTAGCATTTAGACCTTATACGTGCATTTAGACTAGGCACGAATTTGCCACAGTCCACATCACTCCCTACTGTTTTCCCTGCTATGAGGCTAAGCATTAGTCATCGTTTTGTGTCACACATACACTATTGTTTTTCTTAACCTGGCTTTCACTCAGTTAGGTTCCCTGCCTAGTACATGTAAACATCTGAAGGTTCAACTATGGATATAGGTCATCATAATATACTTTAATTTTTAGGATGAACCCCGTGTCTAAAACTCTTTCCTCTAGAGTATTCAATAAGCATTATTATTAAACAATAATCCAGAAGCAAAGGTGAATTATTATTCTATACTCTGAGTGTATGGAATCCATCCTCATTTTATATACTTTGAGTAGAAAAATAATGGCTTTTCTTTTACTATAAAAAAATAGGCTGTCTTCTTAGTTTGGGGATAAATGACTATGCCGCTCCACCCACTTTGTACTTTCTAAAAAGTCGTGATGTCCAATCACAGTCTCCAATTTTTATTTGGATCCGTGATTTCTAGGCAAAAGGTCAGCAATTATACCTTTCTTCCTACAGAAGTATGAAAATATATAAGTTGAGCTCATTGCTAAGTAGACTGCTTCTTTCCTGTTTTTCATGTGTCTTTCACGAGGAGGGAGCTCCCTTCATGTATCACGAGTGGCCGTTCTCCTCCCTTTCAGGCACTGAGTCCTACAGAGGCTCATTTAATTTTCTGCGGGAATGTGCGCCCAGTCCCATCTGGTCTGGCAGCAGAACTTCCCTCTTAAGGTATGTTGTCTTTTCTGCTCTGAGAGTCCACAGGTTTACAAGTAAAAGCTTAGGGTGGTTAACTTAGGGTGGTCTGCTTCTTGGCAGATAATTCAGCCCAAATGAAAGGGCTGTATTTCTGTGTTGGAAATTTCATTGCTTGCAAATTTAATAACCATTTTCCCATATCAGTTTCACCAATAGTAAATAAGCCATTTGACCCCCATCTGTGTAACTGCTTTGTCTTATTTTTAAATATATTCAGAAGCCAGGCAGAGAAGGAGATGTTGCTGGGCAAGCTCCAGAATATCAACACATATGAGTAACAAACTATTATTCAAATTGTTACTTAGAGGCCAAGTTTTTAAAATATTAGTCAATTTAATCCATACAGCATCTAATACTAACCAGGTGATCAATACAACTATCTGTCCGGGAAAGGTTATCTCCATGCATATCTAAGGCTCTGTGTTTGTTAGCTCCCTGATGATAGCGATTTATTGAGGGGGATCAGTTTTCTACTTGAAGGACCATTAGTCTTCTCAGAAAACTTACGAAAACTGAACCATACTGTTTCATACATAAGTACCACTGCATCTACCATTTAAGGAACTACATGTGATTTTAGGTCACTCAAGCAGGTACTAAAAGCCCTCAGCTTGAGAATGACACAAATGTATCAATATGCTTCTTTAAATGGGGAAAAGGGACAATCGGACTAAATGTCTTCTCAGAGCTGATTTTAACTAGCAGACCTTAAAGGGTTCTGGGACCCCCCATCAGAAATTCATCCCTGCTTAGCTAATAGGCCTTTGATACTGCTTTTCTTGCTAGGGAAAATACTCTTTGCTCATTCACAGATTATATTTTTAAAAATTGATTTTTCACACTTCACCTTCTGGAACAAGATTTTGGTGATTTAATATGGGGACACTAAGAATTAGCAGTCAGTATACAACTCATTCATGGTCTCTAAAAATTGTAATTATCTGATGGATTATATAGAATACATTTTGGCAACTACCAGGCTATTATTAATAAGGGGAGTGGGTTGCCACAGATTACAGTATAATTATATCTTTTTTTTTTTTTTTTTGAGATGGAGTCTCACTCTCTCACCCATGCTGGAGTGCAGTGGCACAATCTTGACTCACTGCAACCTCCACCTCCTGGGTTCAAGCGATTTTTCTGCCTCAGTCTCCCGAGTAGCTAGGACTATAGGCGTGCACCACTACGCCTGGGTAATTTTTGTATTTTAAGTAGAGTTGGGGTTTCACTATGTTGGCCAGGCTGGTCTCAAACTCCTGATCTTGTGATATGCCCACCTTAGTCTCCCAAAGTGCTGGGATTACAGGCGTGAGCCACCGCACCTGGCCCTGTATAATTATATCTTAATTCTAGAAGCACAAGTCTATGTTTTAAGTATTACTTAAGAAAAAAAGAATGAGAAATAAAGCTACTTAACAGAAAAAGTAGCATGTGTTTTTTACTTTATTGTTTAAAAGAAACTATTGAGAAAGTCATTCAGCTGCATACACTCTAAAAATACATACGATAAAATAGACTACTGTGGAAGGGAGGAGGAACATGTAGCTCAATGGGCTCTCTAAGATAATATACATTTCTTCTTTTATATTCAAGTTGTATACTCAACATGTGAAAAATAATATAAATAAGTGATTTCTAGGAATTCTAGATGTATTAGCAATTTAAAAATCCAGTTTGAAATAATGTCCTTAAATATCATATTTTTCAGCATTCTTTGAAACACACAATTATTTTCTCTTTTGAACTTGATGTTTGAGCAAAAATGTAGTGCCCTTTCAAGGCTGTTGAATCTTGTCCTTTTCAATTTTTAAAATAGTCTAAGAATAGCTAATTCTCAAAATCTTTTTTTTCCCTAACCATAGGAAATCTCTCATGTATATCTTTTTTCAAAGAGGTGAATGCAGGACTCTAATGATACATGAAAATTGTTTGAGTGCATAAACTGGAAGCAAGACACCCGTGAGTAGATTCTTATCTAGATTAATAGAAGACTAATAGAAATCATTGTTACAGGTCTCTCAACCAAAATTTTTCATTAATTCATTATTTTTCCAGATTTCCTTGCATGCAGATTTTTGTTAGTGGTTTAATGCAGAGCAAACATCGTGCAGGGAAAAATAAAAAATTGGCTGCCTTGGAACTGCCACCCAGGGTAAATATTTACAAACCTGCCAACCTGGCATTGATTTTTATAGAGCAAATGCAAACAAGAAACCCAAAGCCTATCTTCTTCCTCTGTACAAAATATTTGCAATAGAGACTTTCAGCAGAGAAGCTGGCTAGTATATCCAAGTAAAATGAGATGTAAGCACAGTGTTTTACTGCGTTATATGGTAATCCCTCCACAAAAATAAAAAATCTACAGTAGAAAAAAATCACAGGTTTTGAAAGTTTTCTTTAATTATATGCCTTATGTCATTTTTATGTTTCCCACATTATAAACCAGTCTATATATATTACAAAAATATATACCTCATCCTTACGAGTAAATACAGTCAGTTCTACAAATTCCATTTTACAGCAGCAATAAATGCCTGCATGATTTGTAGAGTGTATATGAAGTAAGTAAACCCCAAAGAAGTCACTTAAAATCCCCTATTCAAACCTGTATTTTTAAAAGACTGCAGTTGCCTATTAATATTCTTATCTTAATTTGATTTTTCTTGCTGTAGGAAATTGAATCAGAAGAAAGTAGATGGTCTTATGAGCTTTTTCTTCCTGGCCAGAACTAACATCATATACAACACATATACAAAAGTCAACTCACAGTACCATCTGTAAGAAAACAGCTTAGGGAGAGCTAAAAAGTTTTAATTTCCCAATGCCACTATCAAGCTGCAGCTGTAGGAGTAACCCCGAGCCTTTGTAAAGCTACCCATCTTGCTTTTGTTTCCAGGTATTGGCATAGCCTACTATTCAAGGGAGGTGAATTTAGTATCATGAATGCAAAGTTGTATTTATGGCTCTTTCTTGCCTTTAAGCAAGATTAAGAATCAACAAACTTCCATATATGTTAACAGATATAATAGACTGGCATAGCCACATGGTGCTTCATCACAGATTTTGCATACTTACTCTAAGAATTATCAACCAAACAATATGTTGTAGTTTACTTCGTAATTTAATTTTAAAAGATATTTAACAGAGGGTTGCTCCACTTCTCCCTTATGCCTAGCGTTCAATCTGTTGCCATGTCTGGTATATTTTACCTCTAAAATAACTTCTCCCTGCTTCCACTGCTGCTATACTCGAAATGTTGAAATCACTCCCTATACTAGTTTGCTAGGGCTGCCATAAGAAAGTACCACAGATGGGTCACTTCAACAATGAAAATTTATTTTCTAAGTTCTGGAGGCTAGAAGTCCAATATCATAGTGTCAGCAAGTTTGGTTTCTTCTTCCTTCCTTGTCTTGCACATGGCTGCCTTCTTGCTGTGTCCTCACATGATCTTTCCTCTATGCCCGTGCGCCTTGTTGTATATTTTTGCGTGTTCAAATTTCCTCACTGTATAAAGACACTGATCAGATTGTATTGAGATCCACACCAACAGCTTCATTTTAACTGAGTCACCTCTTTAAAGACCCTCTATCCAAATACAGTCACATCCTGAAGGACTGGAAGTTAGGACTCCAATATGGGAATTTTGGGGAAACACAATTCAGCCCGTAACACTCCCAGGTTTCCTCTTTACTTCAAACCAGTTTTCCAACCACACTTTTCTACTTTTGTCAAGTATGTCCTTAACCACATCATATGGTTTCCATGAATCAATCACTATTTCTGAAGAGACATCCAAATTTGTAGCCTGATTTTTGCCCTCTTATTTTCCAGCTTATCTTTCCAACCACAGTACTATTTTTACATTATGATCTGCCAGACAACTGAAAGTATAGGTCGTCCCCCTGTCCAGGCAGCAACACCCTGTCTCCATGATTCTTCTTACCACTGTTCCAAACTCAAATGCCAAACTCTAATTTTTTAATCTTGGATAGTAGATACCTATCGACTCTTGAGACTCAAGAGTCATTTTTTTAACAGTCTCCTGCTGTAATTCCACTCAAAATCCCTAGAGGGCGTTTGTGGAACTTCCCCACCCTCTCTCTTAATCTATGCAGCTAAGATGAATTAACACCAACCATCTCATCTCACATGTAGGCATATAACCCAGAGCTGGCCAATGACTATGTTTGAATCCCAGGCTGTAGGTACTGTTGAAAGAACACACATTATCTAATGATTTCTGGGATTTCTTATGGGACACCAGGGAACAAAAAGTTTTTTAAGTTAGGGTTGTTAAATAAGTAAAAATAAACCTGAGGCTACTAGCACTTTGCCACCCAGCAGGATAAATAAAAACAAATTAAACTCCAAGAATAACTTATTTAAACTGCAAAATCTCAGTGATTCAGGGCAATTTTAAATGCTGCCAAAGGGAATATATTCTTTATAAAATTATGACTAACGGCAGACTTCTTATCAGAACCATGGAGACAATGGAGTTATATTATTAAGGGAAAATAGCTGTCAGCTTAGAATTTTATATTGAGATAAAGCAGAAGTAGGGAATAAAGTTAAAAATTTGTCGTACATATGATAGCCAAGATAATTTACCACCCTTAAATCTAAAAGAAAGAGCTACTAAAGGATATGTTTTATCCAGAGGAAGTGATCCATAAGTTAAAGGAAAGAGTAGAAGACAAAATAGTGAGGAAAAAATACTCCAGTAAAATGTTTTCATAAATCTAATGAATGTAGAATTAAAATTATATATATATTTATAACAGGTATGGTTGCGATGAGATGGTCACTCTGAATTAAAGTGTGTTGAACTGTCATTTTATGCAGAAAGATGACAGAGATAATATAACAATAATCATCACATTTCTGAAAATGTGTTATTAACTGTATATAGAAAAAATCATTTATTGCTGATGTTGACTGTAAAACTGATACATCTACTTGGGAACATCATTTGGCAATATCTGCTAATGCTGAACAGAGGCATATCCTATAATCTAGAAATTTCTCAGTATATACCTGACATAAATGCACACATTTTTCAAGTTAAAGAAATGCATACTAATATTCATAGCAGCATTTTTAATATCCAGCAACTGGAAATAAGCCTAACCTTCATCCATAGTCAAACGGATACATGAATTGTGGCATATTTATACAATGAAATAATATATATCAATGAGAATTAATAAACTCAACAACTTGTATGAATCTCACAAACATTACGTCAAGCAAACAAAGTCAGACACTCAAGAGCACGTGCTAAAAGATTCCATGTATATGAAGTTCAAGGTTAGGTAAGCCTAATGTATGGGGTTAGAAGTCAGGAAAATGTATCCTTCTGGGGACAGGTAGAAACTGGAAGGGAGCACAAAATAGCTTCTGGGGTTCTAGGAATGTTACACAGATATGCTTACTTTGTGAAATTTAACAGCTATTTTAATTAATGTAAATGTGTGATATGAATCTGTGTGCTTTGCATTAAAATAGCAAAAAAGATATAAAAATAATTATTGAAATATGATAAAATCTGAAACTTCCAAGCCAGGTGAAGAATAAAAGCGTTTAGAAAACTTTATCAGTTCAATAGAAATCAGAATAATAAGTAAAGCAAATAAAACATTTTGTAAAAGAGGATAATTGATTCATTTATCTAGAAAATATTTAGAGAACACTTCTTAGGTTCCTGGCACCGTTCTAAACTCTGAGATTATGGAATTGAATAAAACAGACAAAACTCCCTGCTGTGGTGGAGTTTACATCCTAGTGAAGGGAAGACAAAGTAAGTAAATGAAAGATATAGTAAATTACATAGAGAAATTGCTATAGAGAAAAATATCAGAGGAAGGGGATAGAAAGTGCCAGGAGGAAGGAAAATCTATAATAGACTGGCCAGGGAAAAGTTCACTGAGAAGGTGGCATTATAAAAAGACTTGAAGGGGTGAAGTTTGGAATCCTCTCCAAAAAATACCTGGTAAAATAAACAGCAAACATTCTGAGCTGGTACATGTGATTTGGGCAAGTCCAAAAGACAGTAGAGAAGTCTGCGTGGCTGAGCAGTGAGGAGGGAGAAAGTGAGGGAGCGTGAGAATGAAAACCGGATCATGCAAGGCCTTGTGAAGGCACTTGCTGAGAGAATTCATGCCGGCAGTAAGGTGGAAGATGACTCTAAGGCATTTTGCCTACGGAAATGAGAAGTGGAGTTACCATGAACTGAGATGAGAAATTCTGTGGGGAAAGCTAATATATAAGTAATAACAACAAAGCTAAATGCATTAAACTCATTTGTTAAAAGAAAGAGTTGATGGATTTACTCATTGAACACATAGCAATACAATATTATATGAATGTGTATCTATTTCTTTTCCTTACTTTTTTTTTTTTTTTTTGTATGTTTGTTTGTTTGTTTTTGAGACGGGGTCTCACTCTATCACTCAGGTTGGATGGAGTGCAGTGGCACAATCACGAATCACTCACTATATCCTTTACCTCCCAGGCTCGAGTGAACCACCGACCACAGCCTTCCCAAGCAGCTGGGACCACAGGTGCTCGCCATCATGCCCAGAGAATTTTAAAATATTTTTTGTACAGATGGGGTCTCACCATGTTGCCTAGGCTGGTCTCAAAGCCCTGGGCTCAAGCAATGCACCCACCTCAGCCTCCCAAAGTGCTGAGATTACAGGCGTAAGCCACCATGCCCAGCTTGAATGTATATACATGTCTTCAGTAAAATAATGTATGTTTAAATACTTCTTTCCTTTAAATATCAAGTTTCTTGCAATTTTCTAGGAAGGTCTCTTCAGGTAAAGAGATACTTTATGATGCTTTAATATGTGCAAAAATTTGGTATGTCAATTAGGAAAGAAGAAGAATCTAAAGGAAATTTTGGGGGCAAACTTAATTTTCTGCTCACTTTATATGATTTTTGTAAGCTTACAAGTCACACGGTACATAAATTCCAAATTAGTAAGTCCTCAGTAAATGTTTAATAATGGTATTATTATTATTATTACTTGTAGGTTTAGATGCTTAGTCTCCTTTTGTATGCTAAAATGGCAAGTTTTTGCCTTTATTATTGCACTGAAACCTAGTACTAGATTTCAAGTAGGCATCTCCAGATGTATACCAAGAGTAGACCCAGTCACTTTAGATTGACTGAGATGATGTGTAGAAAAAGATTTTGAAACAGCAGAATTTAAAACCCTTAATTTATTATTTTGCCCTTTGCAGGGCTGAAGAGAAGATATTTTGCTCATTGTATTTTTCAGTTTACGGCCCAATAGCAAGTATCCTTGACAGGGCCTTTCTTTTATGCCCCATTCCCCACTCTCATTACCTTTCCCTCTCCCTAGGTAACCATTTTATTTGTGATTTGTGTCTCACATTTGCATGTTTTCTTATGAAGTCTGTACTATTTTTTTTTCTTTCCTCTGCATGTATATTTACTTTACATGAACGGGATTGTGCCATAGATTTCATTCTGTTTTGTATTTTCTCACTCACAACTCTTTATGAGGTCTTTCCATATTTATGTGGCTATATACCTCATTTCTTTTAACTGCTGCTTAGGATACGTTGCAGATACCGTCAGGGTCCTAAAAGTGTCCTCTGTCCTTCCCATGTCTATGCACACCTGTGGACTTCCAAATGTTTACACCCACATTTCATTGCCAGAGGGCCTCCAGAGACCATATGTGCTGCCCATAGCATGCCCCAAAAGCTAAGGACTTTATGCCTCCTGAGAGAAATCCTCAACCTATGATTGGCCATTGTATAACTTCAGCTCCATCTCCTCTCAACTGTATAGTGTGCTAAGCCAGCCTCCAGATGTTCCCCAGAGAAGGGAGCTCCAGTAGCTGATTGTTGAATTGATAACACATTCTTAATTAGCTGCTGTCTTCCCTTTCGTTTGGCACTTCCCACCCTCCTACCTGTTACCTGTACATCCCAAATACAGTATCTTTGTCACATGGTCTGTTTCTAGGTTATCCCAAACTAAGAGAGTATTCCATTCACTTTATTATACTAACCCTAGTGAGGATCTGCAGGTTACTTTCTACTCACTACACTATAATAACCATCCTCCTACAAATCCCCTTATGGACCTATAAGGAAATGTCTCTGGGTTACTTACACAGTGCTAGAATTGTTGGGTCATATGGTTCATATGGAATTTGACTACGGGCTACCAGATTTCTCTCTAAAATGATGTACATGGTTTTCTAGATCCTTCCATCTTGTTCAGTCCTATCTCACCCATTTGATAAGTGTTAGAGGCTTATGGTTGCTTTTGTTTTAATTTCTCTACTTACTAATGAATTCATGATCTCCGCATAAGCTTTGGGCCTCCTATTCTGTGAATTTTCTGTACAGATCCTTTGCCTATTTTTCTAATTACATTCCACTTAGGATTTTCTTACATTTTAGAAATCCGTTCCCTGTCAAATGTAGACATGGCAAGTATTGTCTCCCAATCTGCCATCTGTTAGCATTGTGGATGGTAACGTGTTTTGAACAGAAATCTTTAATTTGGATTAATTTAATGAATCTATCATTCTTTCTGATATATACATATAGAATATGTTGTTTGAGTATACCCTTGCCACTCCTAGGTCATAAAGATACTCTCCAACATTGCCCCCTATAACCCATAGAGTTTTACCCTTAACATTTGTATATTTTCTTCTGAATGTCCCCTTTGTTTATGAGTTTAAAAAATTCCCAGTATTTTTCAATTTATATCTTCACAGATTGTTAGTCAACTGCATGTTGTTAAAGGATAAATGCAAAAGCAAAATAAATGGGAATTAATAGAAGCAGCACAATTAGTTCTCAAAACTTGAATGAGAGAAATTTTTGAATTACTCTACTTCTCTGAAGGCCACAGTTTTGAGCTTTAGTTATGCTGAAACTACTAACCAGTGTTATGAATTTCCTGGTTTTGATCACTGATGCTGGGTAAATTATTCCCTTGAGGAGTAATTTTTTCTTTGGCAAATTTTGGGATCCTGGATTGCACATTTTAACTATTTTATCTCTACTGCCTCAAATGCAAATCAGATCTCCTTCCAATATTCCTCTGAACCAAAGGAAACTATGTCCAAACATAAAATTGAGCTTTGTTTGCTGTTGCTGTCATTGGATCAGTCCATCAGACCAACTGGACTTTGGAACTGCCTCAGAGAGCACAGGGTTCCCAACTGTGCCTACACTGCTGCATTTTGCTAGGACTCTTGAGTGTCCTCCGTTCCTGAACCCATAGTCCCAATGACAGGAAAAACAGACACAGCTCAATTTGTCATGAGTCCAAGAGAAATATTAAGATGGGAAGGCCATGGACAATTCAGCTCAGCAAGGTTCCACTGAGTGCCTCTTCTCAAATTGTACTATCTCTTAGAATTCTTGTATTCTAGGTCTAGTTTATCACTTATAAACACGAGTTTCCAAACATTAAGAATAATCATCAAAAGATGCACCAGAAATTCTAGACCCTAAGCTCCAGAAGAGAAATTCTCTGTCTTATCTTTCCTTAGTATACTTTTCAATGTGATGATCTCATAGACTTCCAAGATGACTCAGGGTTAGAGGTCAGTATAAGACTAAAATACTGTGTTAAAATGGCATATGTGTGTGTATGTGTATTCGTTTGTATCCAAATGTAATAAAATATGTGTCAATGGATATATGCTTGTATGTGTATGTATACAGTGTGTGATAATACATATAAATAAGTGTATATGTGTTATATATATAAATAAGTGTATATGTATTTTATATATATACACACACACAGACACACACACACATACACACACACACATACCACTCTATCCCTAACACCTAAGACAGAGTCTGATAAACAGTAGAAAGTAAATAAATATTTAATGAGTGAATGAACAAATGAATGAAAGAGACTGAAGCTGAATGCCTTTGAGTGATCTTTACAAGTCATGTAGGTGATAAAAGTACATAAGACACAATTGTAAAGTTTACTTTGGCAGGTTTTAGAGCTCCATATTCCTAACTCAAACTCTGACTCAGCTGGCAAGATATTGTAAATAAATCAACTGAAAGATTTTCTCTTTTTTCTCACTTAGGAACACAGTGGTAAACAAACACATCTATCAAATACAGAGTCATAAATATCTAGGCAGCTATATTTTGCATTAATGACTCAATCGAATCTTATCATTATAATGCCTGAATAAGTTCAACAGAAGGGTAGAATTTCTAAAAAGGCAAAAAATAGGGAAAAAAGGCATTGTAAATATAGATGAACAGTGTGTTCTTTTATAATCATATTTCTCACCAGGGCCATGTGAAAGACAATAATATACAAGAAATACAGATCTCCAAAGTGTTCTAAAGGATAGTACATTACTATCACTTCCGATTCACCCTTCCAACAAGGAATTACAGTGGCTTCTTTCTATGATGTTAATTACTTAATTTAATACTTACTTTCTGTGAAATCTTCTTATTTCTTTGTAGATTGCTTTTGATTATACGTAAATTGAAATTTAGAATTATTAAGGTGGACATAGGCATTAATGTGGTACTTAAGAAATGTAAAGAATTATTCATTCTTTTCTATCCCTATCATGATATGGTGATCATTAACTCAAAGTTTATCTCAATTAATTAACTTTATTAATACTACTGGCTTAAACTACTTTTCCATGTGGAATTTCAGAAGACTATAAAATCTGAAACAACAGAATACTCTAGAATAAGTATTAAGGTTAGTAATGAGGGAAAATTTCAAATTTCTGAAAAGATGTGTGTATGTGTGTGTGTGTATGCATGCATGTGTGGGCATATAAGAAAATAAAAAAAACTGAGTACAAATATAATTTCTGAAAAGAAATATAGAAGACTGATTACTTCTAGGTCTTGAAATTGTACCTAAAAAGTAAAAATCACATAAAGTTTCTTTTAATTTTCTGTTTTTTTTATAATAAATATTTACCATGGAATTGAGATAATATTTCTGAGATAATATTTCTAAAATAATATGCATAATCTTTAGTTCCAATATCTTTTGAAACTCTCAACTATCTCACTACAAAAAAGCACTTCGTCGATTTGGGTTTTTTGTTCTGTGATCACTTAAAAGTGAAATGACCCAAAGACAAAACGTAGTGATAGAACATAATGAAGAAGAAAATAAACTGAAAAATAACCTGTAGTATAATGACAATAGATCCAATGTTCTTATTATTGGAATACCAGAAAAACAGAAGAAAGAGATTGGGGCTGAAAGAGTGTTGGAAGAAATAATAACTGAAAACTTTCCTAATTTGGTGAATGATAAACCTACAGATCCAAGAAATTGTGTGAACCCAATCAGAATAAATCTAAAGAAATCTATGCCATGACACATTGTAATTAAACTTTTAAAAATTAAAGATAGGCCGGGCGCGGTGGCTCACGCCTGTAATCCCAGCACTTTGGGAGGCCGAGGCGGGTGGATCACGAGGTCAGGAGATCGAGACTATCCTGGCTAACATGGTGAAACCCCGTCTCTACTAAAAATACAAAAAACTAGCCAGGCGTGGTGGCGGGCGCCTGTAGTCTCAGCTACTTGGGAGGCTGAGGCGGGAGAATGGCGTGAACCCGGGAGGCGGAGCTTGCAGTGAGCCGAGATCACGCCACTGCACTCCAGCCTGGGAGCACAGCGAGACTCCGTCTCAAAAAAAAATAAAATAAAAATAAAAAAATAAAAATTAAAGATAAAGAAAGGGTCTCAAAAGCAGCCTGAGAGAAATCACACATTACTTTTAAGGGGGCACTAAATCGAATAGACATTAGAATTCTCATCTGAAACCATGAAGGCCAAAAGAAGTGGCACAATATTCTTGAAGTATAGAAAGAAAATAATTGTCAACAGTGAATTCTGTATCTGTTGAACCTTATTAAATCTAAAATATTAACAAAATTTTTGGCTGACATACCTATCTTTAAAGACTGGTTGTTAGAGAAAGTTTTTCAAGCAGGAAGAATTTTTTTTTTTTTTTTTTTTTTTTTGAAGGAAGCTTGGAATGTCAGGAAGGAAGAAAGAACAACAGAAGGGAATTATGAGTACATATAATACACCATTTTTTTCCTTATGAGTTTTATAAATCATATTTTAGATTCAAAACAATTATAATGCCCTCTGATATCTGAGACAATGGTATTTAAAAATGAGGAGAGTAAAGGAGCTAAATGGAACTGCAACAGAATCGAACTTTATTAGACACAGTTAAAGCAGTGTGAGAGGAAAATTTATAGCACTAAGTCCTTACATTGAAAATGAGTCAGAATCAAAGTTTCAAATCAACAACCTAAGTTCCAACCTCAGGAAATTAGGAAAAGTAGATTAAATAAACCTAAAGCAAGGAGAAGAAAGGGTATAATAAAGATAAGAGTGGCAGAAGTCAATGGAAGAAAAAAATAAGAAATCAATAAAGAACATCAATGAAGCAAAAAGCTGGTTCTTCAAAAAGGTAATAAAATTGAGAAACTTGTAGTGTGACTTATTAAAATAAAAAGAAACAAGGCACAAATCACCAACATCAGAAATGAAATAGGGAATATCACTATGGCACATGCAGACATTAAACAGATGGTAATGGAATGCTACAAATAACATTGTGCTTATGTATTTGACAACTTAGGATAAATGGGAGACAATTTCTCAAAACCACAAACTACCAAAACTCAACCAATAAAATAAACAATTTGAATATTCCCATAACTTTCAGTCAAATTGAATTATTAACTTAAAAGCTTCTCCCAAAAGAAATATCCAAGACCAGATTGTGTCACTGGGGAGTTCTACCAAATATTTAAAGAATCAACATGAATTTTATGTAATGTCTTCCAGAAAGTAGAAGAAGAGAGCATTTTCCAGCTTATTGTATAAGACCAACATTGTCCTAATATTACCCTTTTGCCAAATCAGACAGTAGCATGCCAAAAATAAAAAACCAAAACCAACCAACCAAACAAAAAACCCCTACAGACCAATATCCAATACCTCCAGTGAAGTTAGGCTCCAAAATTTTCAACAGTGCATATGAAAACTAAATCCAACAATATGTAAAATGAATTACACAGGTTGACCAAATAGGATTTATTCCAGGTAGGCAGGCTATTCAGTATTCAAAAATTACTCAGTTAAGTCTACTATATCAACAAGTTGAAGAAGAAAACATATTTTCATGTCAATTGACTCAAAAATTCGATACCTGTTCATCATAACAACTCTCAGAAAAATACGACTAAAAGGAAACCTCCTCAGCTTGCTAAGTGGCACCACGAAAACCCTATACCTAACATTATGATTAATTGTGAAAGAATGAATGTTTCTTCCCTCGGATTGAGGGAAAGATGTCTGCTGTTATCATTATTATTCAACATAATGCTGGAAGTTCCAGCAAGAGAAATAGGCAAGATAAATAAATGAAAGCATACATATTGTAAACAAAAAATCTATCTCTATTTACAAAAGACATAAAAATTCCAAGTAATCTACCAAAAAAGGTAAAATAACCAAAAAAAACCTTATAAAACTAACTGAGTTCAGCAAGGTCACAAGACACAAGATTAATGCACAAAACTTAATCTCATTTCTATATACCAACAGTGACATGCAGAAAATAAAATTGAAACATAATATCAATTGCCTCACTTCCAAAAAATAAAATACTTAGGTATAAGCTCAGAAAACATATATTGAATCTGTATGCCAAAAATTAAAAAATGCTAATGAAAGCAATTGAAGAAGATCTAAAAAAGAAGGAGATATACTATGTTCATGGATTGGCAGACTCAACATAATAATGATGTTAGGCCAGGTGCGGTGGCTCACACCTGTAATCCCAGCACTTTGGGAGGCTGAGGTGGGTAGATCACAAGGTCAAGAGACTGAGAACATCCTGGCCAATATGGTGAAACCCCATCTCTACTAAAAACACAAAAATTAGCTGGACGTGGTGGCACATGCCTGTAATCCCAGCTACTCAGGAGGCTGAGGTAGGAGAATCACTTGAACTCGGGAGGCAGAGGTTCCAGTGACCCAAGATCATCCCATGCCACTCTTGCCTGGGCCACAAAAGTGAAATTTCATCTCAAACAAAAAATGATGCTAATTTGCCCCAGATTGATCTATCAATTTAATCCAATTTTGATCAAAATCCCAGCAAGGTTTTTGTACACATAAACAAGCATATTCTAAAATTCTTACAGAAAGTCATAGACCCTGGAATAGCTAAAACCATCTAGACAAAGAATATAGATTAAGGCTTACTATGTAGCCACAGTAATCAAAACAGTGTAGCATTAGCCAAAGGATAGGCACATAGGGAGCCGGGTGCAGTGCTCATGCCTGTAATCCAGGACTTTGGGAGGCCAAGGTGGGCAGATCATGAGATCAAGAGATCAAGACCATCCTGGCCAACATGGTGAAACCCTGTCTCTACTAAAAATACAAAAATTAGCCAGGCATGGTGGCACATGCCTGTATTCTCAGCTACTCGAGGGGCTGAGGCAGAAGAATCGCTTGAACCCAGGAGGCAGAGGTTGCAGTGAGCCAAGATAGTGCCACTGCACTCCAGCATGGTGAAGGAGTGAGATTCCATCCCTCACTGCAAAAAAAAAAAAAAGGCCGGCACATAGGTCAATTGTACAGCACAGAGGATGAGAAATAGAAACCCCCAAAACAATGTTTGGCTGATTTCTTACGAAGTGCAAAAATCAATACAATGGAGGAAAGTTAGCCACTTTAACAAATGGTGGTAGAACAGTAAGACAAACGCAAGCAAAACACAAACAAACAAACAAAAATCCATACTGAAAAAAAACCCTTTGAGCTCAGTTTCACAATTTATACAAAAATGAACTCAAAATGGGTAATAGATTTAAATGTGAAACAAAATCTAAAAACTTTTAGAAATAAAAACACAGGAGCAAACTTTGGGATCTGGAGCTAGGCAGAGAGTTATTGGACTTGACAACAAAATCATGAGCCACAGAAGGAAAACTTGACAAAAATACTTGACAAATCTGATTTTATCAAAATTAAAAACACTTGCTTTTTGAAAGTTCACGTGAGGAAATTGAAATTACAAGCTACAAGATAAAAATAAATAAATATTTTAAAACCACATAGCTGAGAAAGGACTAATATCTAGAATATATATAGAACTCTGAAAACTCAACAATACAAAAATATCTAGTTAGAAAGTGGACAAAAGGCATTACAGACCAAAGAGCACATAAAATGGCAAAAAAAAAAAAAAAAAGCAGGCACATGGAAATATGTTAAATATTTATTAGTCATTAGAGAAATACAAATGAAAACGATATTGAGATATCACTAGACATCTGTAAGCATTATGAAAATGAGAATTACAACACCAAATGCTGATGAGGAAGTGGTGAAACTAGATCATTCATACATTGCTTTTAGGACTGTGAAATGGTACAGACACTCTGGAAAGCAGTTTAGCAGTTTCTTAAATATTTAAACATGCAACTACCATATGACCTAGAATTTTATTCCTGTACATTATCCTAGAGAAATGAAAACTTATGTTCCCACAAAAATTCGTGCATTCATGTCTATATAAGTTTTATTATGACAGCCAAAAACCGGTATCAACCCAGATGTCCTTCAAGAGTTGAGTGGTTAGGCCAGGCACTGTGGCTCATGCCTGTAATCCCAGTTACTCCGGAGGTTGAGGCTGGAGAATCGCTTGAACACAGGAGGCAGAGGTTGCTGCGAGCGGAGATCGTGCTGCTGCACACCAGCCTGGGTGACGGAGTGAGACTCCATCTCATAAACAAAAACAAACTAACAAAAAAGAGTTGAATGCTTGAACAAAATTGTGGTATAAAGGTATATATATACACCATGCAATACTACTCAGCAATAAAAAGAAATACACTATCGATATACAAAACGACTTGAATGAATCTTTAGGAAATCATGCTGAGCAAAAACAAAACAAAACAAAACTCCAAATGGTTATATACTACATAATTGCACTTACGTTAAATTTTCAAAATGACAAGATTTTATAAATGGAGGACAGACTAGTGACAGACAGTTAGAAAGGGAGGTGGAGAAATTGGGGAAGAAGGGCAATGGGTGTGGATAGAAAAGAACAGGAGACATTAGGAGATATACCTAATGTAAATGACGAGTTAATGGGTGTAGCACACCAACATGGCACATATATACATATGTAACAAACCTGCACTTTGTGCACATGTACCCTAGAATGTAAAGTATAATAAAAAAAAAAAAAAAACAGGAGGGATCCTTGTGGCACAGGAACCCCTCAGTATTTTAACCAGGGTAATGATACATGAACTTATACAGGTGATAAAATTGTGTAGAACTTCATGCACCCATAAAAGAGTAAACTTAGGAAAGCTGAATAAGATCAGTGGATTGATTGATGTCAATATCCTGGTTGTGATACCATACTATAGCTCTAAAAAAGTTACCATTGTGGAAATTAGGCAAAATGTACAAGGCTTCTCTTTATATTACTAATGCTTACAACTGCATGTGAATCTATAATTATCTTGAGTTTTTTTCTTCTTTTCTTAATGGAGAGAACATCCTAAAGGATTTTCCTTCATGAAAATGTTAGCTAAAATGAAAATCTACACTTTATGCCATGAAATTGTCCTAAAATAATACTGGGTGTTTATGTCTTCTTTCTTCTTTCATCCATCTTTATGGCATGATGTGACACAATGATTAAGATGAGGGGATTTGAAGTCAGACACACTTAGGACAAACTCCTCGGACTTCCACCAACTAGCAGTGTGACCTTTGACTAGTCATTTAATGTCTCTAAGATTCTGATTCTTCTTTAATCCATGCAAATCTTAGGGTTTCGGTGCCTCCAGACTGTAAATATCAAACCCAAACAATTTTAGAAGGCTTTGAAGCTTCTGGGAGAAGTAAGCTGAGGGAATTCCGGGAGGGCATTGAAGGAAGGGTTCCTTATCTGAATGTGTCCCATTTAGAGAACTTTATTTTTTGTAACTGTTTATTTTCACGTATATGATCCAGTGATGATTTTAAAATATGTCCACAAATTCTTTGACATTCTTCCCTTCAAAAGGTGGAGTCTAACTCTCTCCTCTTGAGGATTAGGTGAAAGTGAGGTATGTGACTTACAAGGGTAGGTCATAAAAGACATTCTTGCTTCTGTCTCTCGGATCACTCCCACTGGGGAGACCAGCTGACGTGTCATGAGGATGCTCAAGCAGCCATATGGAGAGACTCACATGGCAAGGTTCTGAAAATTCCTGCCAACAGCCAACACAGAACTGAACATGTGGCTAGCCATAGGAGTGAATTCTCAAGCCCCAGTCAAACCTTCAAATGACTGCAGCCTTGACTGACCTCTAAATGGCAACCTCATGGAAGACTCCAAGCCAGAACCATCTAGCTAAACTCCTGAATTCCTGACCTCCAGAAACTAAGTTTATATATGTTTGTTGTTCGAAGCTGCTAAGACTGGAGGTAATTGGTTATGCAGCAACAGATTGAATCCATGATCTAATTTTATTCTTTACACAGTTCAGAAATGTCAAATAATTTTTTCATGGTACAGAGTTAGAAAAAGATAGACCCAACCAAATTCTGATGTCCCAATTTCAAATAAAGTGTCATAGGATCTCTTCCAGCTTGTATGATCAATCTTCCATTTAAAATCCTGAATCACTGTTTTAAAGAGAGGCAAGTTGTTGTCAGCTTTGGATTTGGTGGCACTCAAGAATAATAGCAACAATCCTTTACAGCCAGACAGAAATGGTCCTTACCCTGGATCCTGTGTTTTAGATTGTTCTTTTTCATTCCAGTCTCGTTCTGCATGCAGAAGCAACCCATGGATGCACACAAAGCCCTTCATGGCGCAGGACAGAGTTTGAGAGAAAAAGAGGCATTTTAAATTATCTTCACATCATACAATCCTTGCCACTCTTACCAATGGAAAGCCATGAAATAATTTGAATAGAATGTGTGAACAGCTAAAATGAAGATGATTTTATTATTCATGAAACTTTAATATAAATAGTTTATAATATGAATCTAAACATGGCCTGCAGCCACCATGTTTCAGCATGGGACTTCAAGGATTTTTCAAGGAAGTCAAGGAGCATTTAAAATTTGAATGTGGCATTCTAAGTCATTATGAAGGAATATTTATTAAGCCAAGAGCATAAAACATTACACTGGAAATTTGATTAGCTTTACTTTATAACTTTTAAATATTTAGAACTATAGTATGTGGCCTTAAGGGGCTCCTGCTTTTAGCCCCTCAAGTGACAAGATTAGGAAGCAGGCAACTGCTGTTTTCCCTCCATACAGGGACCAAGAAACCAACCTGAAATACTATAACTATGATAACTGTTCAGAAAACCCTTCTAGGGTTCTGGTCTATAATTCTAGGTCCAACAGAGGAAAAAAGAATGTGGTCTTTTGAGTTCCATAGTCTACAGATCCAGTTACAATAAAAATCCTAGTGATTACCATGTATTGGGGACCATATTAGGTGCTTTTCATGAATGGCATTCTGTACTCCTCACAACAACTGTGTTGGTGAGGTGCAGTTAGCCTCATGATGCAAATGAGAAAGGCAAGACTCAGAGATATGTTCCAGATCCTTTAGTGAGAAGAGACAGGTTACAATTCTGTCTCTTCCCAAGGCCAGTGCACATGACTACCATTCTTCATGGCAGTAGATCTACTTTGGAGGAATTTAGGTGTCACATTTCCCTGAGTTCTGGAATAGGGGGAAAGTCTCCTTTGAAAAGATCACAACAGTCTTGGGAGACATTTGCACAAGGGTTTATCCCAAAAATCTATTCTAACTCTTAAGGGTTTATCAACTTAGCATATTAGTCACTACTGAATTTTTATGTTGTCATAAAAAATGTTATTTCTAAGATATTATCAGTTTCTGACATCAAACCCAAAAGAAAGGAAAAAGTCAGTGAATCAAGGCTTTAGGATTTCAGAAAGAAGATATGAACCAAAAATTGAATTTATAGGTACTAGAGGAAAGAAATCTTAAAGGAAAACATAAGGAAACTCCAGGGGAATATGAGTCTACAACCTAGTCTGACAGTTTTATGTTGCACCATAATTTAATATAATGGAGAAATTCAGGCTCTAAACTACTCATGTTAAAGTTTCATGAATAATAAAATCATCTTCATTTTAGCTGGTCACATATTCTATTCAAATTATTTTATGGCCTTCCAATGGTAAGAGTGGCAAGGATTGTATAACGTTAGGATAATTTAAAAGCAACTGCTTATGTTGCTTAATCTTTAAATAATTCTTATTTAGTGAGAATTAGAAAGCACTGATGAGTAAATGAAGGATGAAAGACATTTATAAAGGTATGAAACATCACTCAGAAACGATCATATTCTAGTTAACAATTCATATAGCAATTTCAGCTTTAAAAGGAGTTCGCTGTATTGTTTAGTGCAATATTTTGTCTATTTAGGCAGAGAATGGTAGATTTAGCACTACAATATTAGCAGTGTTTAAAAGTCCCAGCATTTCCATCTTAGAAGTACATGCCCCTAATCTTCCAAGACAAAGGCTTATATTAATTTGCCATTGAACAAATGGCACAGTCCTACAAAAGAAAGTCAAAACTTTTCTTTCCTAGCTTTGCTTTTCAGGTAGAATAATATTGTGTCATATCACCTAGTATTATTACTTACATAAAATTTTCTTCCAGGATGAAAATACAAGAATGAATGATAAGTTTCCTTCTGAGCTGGCATCCTTACCACAGAAGGTAAACCTCTAAAACACTGTAAAATCACAAACTGCCCAATATAATAAATTTGTTCTCCAGGTAGCATTATTTTTCACTACTTATTTCTTCCATCTTTCATCCATGGAGTTTCACATTATTCTCACAGTGTATATAGTGAGACAGTCACAGGGCAAAAACTAAACAATCTTTGCCCTTGACAAATCCTTTAACGAACGAAAGAAAGAAAGAAAGGAAGGAAGGAAGGAAGGAAGGAAGGAAGGAAGGAAGGAAGGAAGGAAGGAAGGAAGGAAGGAAGGAAGGAAGGAAGGAAGACCTTAGCTTTAAGCTGGTCATTATTTGTTAGTTTCAACCCACAACCAGGTTTATTTGACTTTATATTTTTTGTCTATTTTATATAGCATTGCTTTTAGACAGAAACTGTGTAAAAGAAACTCACAAGCTTAAAATTATATATATAAATCCATTTGACTGTGCCAAACTATTTTGTGAAAATATTTTTCTCTCAAAGTCCCAAAGTACATTTTTAAAATTCTCATTTGCCCTTCATAACTTCCTCATCTGTCTGTCTAACACTCCTTCTCTTTAAATAATTTAACAACACCTGCCTCCAACATTAATATACATGTTACCAAATGTAAATATATACATACTTATGCATATTCATATGCAACACAGACACATGTACATTTGCAATTTATAACTGGCAAACTCACCTTCTCATTTACAAGTGCAACTCATTCTAAATTTATTTTCAGTTTATATCAACAAAGGTTTTTTTAATATAAACTCTTTAATATAAACTCTTTTCAGTATGCCAAACTATCTTGAGAAAGTATTTTTCTCTCAAAATCTCAAAGTAAATTTAAAAATTCTCATTTGTCCTTAATAATTCCTTCATCTGTTCAAAACCCTTCTATTCAAATAATTTAACAATATGTACTTCCAACATATACATACTACCAAACATAAATGTATACATATTATGCATATCTATATACTACACACACATATATACATATGCAATTCATAACTGGCAAACCTTCTCATTTCCAAGTGCACACAGCTCATTCCAAATTTAGTTTCAGCTTATATCAACAAAGGTCATGGGTTTTTTTTTAAAAAACCAAAAACAAAGCCAAACAAAGCACAAGACAATAAATTTAGAATCTCCTGCTTATATTCCAAAAAATTATCCTGTGAAAGATGGCAATGAGGTTTTACTCCTCCAGAGAAAGAAACCAATCTCCAAAATAATGTCCTAGGAAATAGCTTTTCCCTGAGATTTTCTTCTTTATTTTTTATGAAGAAAAAAATACAAATACAGAAGGCATTTGAGCAAATCAAATGGTAAGAGGCTTCCACATTAGCCACACTTTTTCTGTTTAGAAAAGAAAAATAGTTTTATCTTATGCTGTAAATACTGCAGAGTATAAAAAGGGATTTAGTCACTCGCATTTTTTTTTCTAAATTTCTTTCCCACAACTAAGATTATTTTTAGTGAACATGAAAAGGAGAAAAAAATCCTTGAAATCAAAATAACTGAATTTGTATGTTTAAGATAAATTCAAAGCCCTAATACTTTCCTATAATATTAATCTACTTTTGGAAATATCAACCAATTAATCTCAAGTGAAATTTCAAACATCAATTGTGAACAATGTTTTTCATGTTTGTGGATAGGTAATACGATGCAGATCTTGCAACAAATAGCTACCTTTAAGTATTGTCTAAGATCATGAGAGAAAGAGATGATATTTTATTTCATTATGATAAAATCCAGAAAATATTCAGAAATGCTCTTTTTCTAACTCCACTACTACGGTTCTAGGATTAACAAGTTTTGGGCTTTGGAGTAACACAATCTGAGTTCAAGATCCAGTTTTTGGCTGAGTGACAAAGAGCAAATTATTTAACACTCTAGACTTGCCTCCTTCTCTAGCAGACAGGCATTACAGGGTGTACAGAGGACTAAACATTACATGTAAAACACTTTGTGCCATTCATTCCGAGCTCACAGTAACTGTCAATAAATATCACTCAGGGCTGGTGTTGCTGAGGTACTGACACTTCTTTCTGTCAGAATCACAAAGATTCTGTTAAATGCCACCTAAAAGATGTACTTCTGGATAGCTCAAACAAGGACATTAATTGCAATGGAAAAGGAAACATGTACACTTCCACCATGTTCAACGTGGGATTATTCTTGGCATTCACAACACCTGTGCAAAGTAGGCAGTAATGCAACCTTATTTTATGCAAGAAAATAAAAGTGAAAATGGTCGCCCAGCTTAGTACAAGGCAGAGCTCGGACTCCAACTCCAAATCTCATGGGCTTTCATTTCCATCAGGCTACAAACATATACATTAACTCGAGGAGAAGGAAGAAAGAGCTATCAGCCCCTTCTTTTCACCTGATTCATAGGTGTGAAATAATTCTGTTCCATGGTTTGTCTTCATAAATTTTGTGATGTGAGTGGCGCTTGACAGGTCTCTCTGACAAACTCATAGGAAATTAGTGCCTTGAAGGATCTCTTAGGTTCCTGTTAAACGTAAATACTCCTTGAAGAAATTTTATTACATAACCTTCAGGGAGAGTTAAGTTTAACTGCTATCTGAGTGTGAATGGCTGGCAGAACGGAAGGCAGAATTGGAAAATCAGGGATTAGAGATCAAACTGGAAATGGAAGAGAGGTCCCA
Organism: Papio anubis; assembly: GCF_008728515.1. Classification (NCBI taxonomy): domain Eukaryota; kingdom Metazoa; phylum Chordata; class Mammalia; order Primates; family Cercopithecidae; genus Papio; species Papio anubis. The sequence goes on from NC_044977.1 coordinate 65,232,601, forward strand.
GATGGAGACAGCAAAGTATCACATGAGAAGACAATTCCTTCTGTTTCCACAGGTTTTGCATCTGAGAGTTCAACCAACCATGGATCAAAAATATTTGAAATAAAACAATAAAAAATAACAGTTGACAATAAAAATACAATTTAAAAAACAATACAGTATGACATCTATTTACATAGCATTCACATTGTATTAGACATTATAAATAATCTAGAGATGATTTAAAGTAAAAGGGAAAATATGTATAGGTTATATGCAAATACTGTGCCATTTTTATATCAGGAACTTGAGCATCTGAGGATTTTGATATCCACAGGGATTTTGGAACCAATCCCCGTAAATACCAAGGGATGACTGTATTGAGTATTTATTAGGCACAGATAAATAATATGTACTTGATAATCCATCTTTAACATGGCCATAGTAGCATATTAGCTACTGCTTATTACTACTAACATCATGTTCTGTGAGAAAATTAGTAAAGACATTACACTGACTTAGAGAGCAAGAATTCTGCCTTCTAGTCACAGTTCTGCCATTTAGTACCAATGTGGCATGGGTAAATTACTTTATAGCTCTGCCTCAGTTTCCTCATTTGTAATAGTTGTCTTTCCTCCTCACATGGTTGTTATGAAAAAAAGTGAGCTGGGCTACCCTTTTTGGGTCCCTTCATTTGTATGGGAGCTCTGTTTTCACTCTATTAAATCTTGCAACTGCACTCTCTTCTAGTCCATGTCAGTTACGGCTCTAGCTGAGCTTTTGCTCGACGTCCACTACTGCTGTTCGCCGCCCTTGCAGACCCACCACTGACTTCCATCCCTCTGGATCCGGCAGGGTATCCGCTGTGCTCCTGATCCAGCGAAGGCACCCATTGCCACTCCAGATTGGGCTAAAGGCTTGCCATTTTCCTGCATGACTAAGTGCCCAGGTTCGTCCTAATCGAGTTGAACACTAGTCACTGGGTTCCATGGTTCTCTTCTGTGACCCACGGCTTCTAATAGAGCTATAACACTCACCGCAGGGCCCAAGATTCCATTCCGTGGACCAAGAACCCCAGGTCAGAAAACACGAGGCTTGCTACCATCTTGGAAGCAGCCTACCACCATCTTGGGAGCTCTGGGAGCAAGGACCCCCGGTAACATTTGGCGACCATGAAGGGACCTCCAAAACAATGGGAAACATTCTCCCAAAGGAAAAAACGCCCCTAAGGTGTATTCTGGAGAATGGGGACCAATTTGACCCTCAGTCGCTAAGAAATAAATGACTTATATTCTTCTGCAGTACCACCTGGCCATAATATCCTCTTCAAGGGGGAGAAACCTGGCCTCCTGAGGGAAGTATAAATTATAATACCACCTTACAGCTGGAGCTCTTTTGTAGAAAAGGCAAATGGAGTTAAGTGCCATATGTACAAACTTTTTTTCATTAAGAGACAACTCGCAATTATGTAAAAAGTGTGATTTACGCCCTACAGGAAGCCCTCAGAGTCTACCTCCCTACCCCGGTGTCCCCCCGACTCCTTTCCCAATTAATAAGTACCCCCCTTCAACCCAAACCGTCCAAAAGGATATAGACAAAGGGGTAAACAATGAACCAAAGAGTGCCAGTATTCCCTGATTATGCCCCCTCCAAGTGGTGAGAGGAGGAGAATTCAGCTCAGCCAGAGTGCGTGTACCTTTTTCTCTCTCAGACTTAAAGCAAATTAAAATAGACCTAGGTAAATTCTCAGATAACCCTGATGGCTATATTGATGTTTTACAAAGGGTTAGGGCAATCCTTTGATCTGACATGGAGAGATACAATGTTACTGCTAAATCAGACACTAACCCCAAATGAGAGAAGTGCCACCATAACTGCAGCCCGAGAGTTTGGCGATCTCTGGTATCTCAGTCAGGTCAATGATAGGATGACAACAGAGGAAAGAGAACGATTCCCCACAGGCCAGCAGGCAGTTTTCAGTGTAGACCCTCAATGGGACACAGAATCAACATGGAGATTGGCGTCGCAGACATTTGCCAACTTGCGTGCTAGAAGAACTAAGGAAAATAGGAAGAAGCCTATGAATTATTCAATGATGTCCACTATAACGCAGGGAAAGGAAGAAAATCCTACTGCCTTTCTGGAGAGACTAAGGGAGACATTGAGGAAGCATATCTCTCTGTCACCTGATTCTATTGAAGGCCAACTAATCTTAAAGGATAAGTTTATCACTCAGTCAGCTGCAGACACTAGAAAAAAATTTCAAAAGTCCACCTTAGGCCTGGAGCAAAACTTAGAAACCCTATTGAACTTGGCAACCTCAGTTTTTTATAATAGAGATCAGGAGGAGCAGGTGGAACAGGACAAATGGGATACAAAAAAAAAAAAAAGGCCACCGCTTTAGTCATGGCCCTCAGACAAGTGGACTTTGAGGCTCTGGAAAAGGGAAAGGCTGGGAAAATCAAATGTCTAATAGGGCTTGCTTCCAGTGCAGTCTACAAAGACACTTTAAAAAAGATTGTCCGAATAGAAATAAGCCACCCCGTTTTCCATGCCCCATATGTCAAGGGAATCACTGGAAGGCCCACTGCCCCAGGGGATGAAGGTCCTCTGAGTCATAAGCCACTAACCAGATGATCCAGCAGCAGGACTGAGGGTGCCCAGGGCAAGCACCAGTCCATGCCATCACCCTCACAGAGTCCCAGGTATGCTTGACAATTAAGGGCCAGGAGGTTAACTGTCTCCTGGACAGTGGCGTGGCCTTCTCAGTCTTACTCTCCTGTCCCAGACAACTGTCCTCTAGATCTGTCACTATCCGAGGAGTCCTAGGACAGCCAGTCATTAAATACTTCTCCCAGTCACTAAGTTGTGACTGGGGAACGTTATTCTTCACATGCTTTTCTAATTATGCCTGAAAGCCCCACTCCCTTGTTAGGGAGAGACATTCTAGCAAAAGCAGGGGCCATTATACACCTGAACATAGGAGAAGGAATGCCCGTTTGTTGTCCCCTGCTTGAGGAAGGAATTAATCCTGAAGTCTGGGCAGCAGAAGAACAATATGGATGAGCAAAGAATGCCCATCCTGTTCAAATTAAACTAAAGGATTCTGTCTCCTTTCCCTACCAAAGGCAGTACCCCCTTAGACCCGAGGCCCAACAAGGACTCCAAAAGATAGTTAAGGATCTAAAAGCCCAAGGCCTAGTATAAACCATGTAATAGCCCCTGCAATACTCCAATTTTAGGAGTACAGAAACCAAACAGACAGTGGAGGTTAGTGCAAGATCTCAGGATTATCAATGAGGCCGTTGTTCCTCTATACCCAGCTATACCTAACCCTTATCCTCTGCTTTCCCAAAAACCAGAGGAAGCACAGTGGTTTATAGTCCTAGACCTTAAGGATGCCTTTTTCTGCATCCCTGTACATCCTGACTCTCAATTCTTGTTTGCCTTTGAAGATACTTCGAACCCAAAGTCTCAACTCACCTGGACTGTTTTACCCCAAGGGTTCAGGGATAGCCCCCATCTATTTGGCCAGGCATTAGCTCAAGACTTGAGCCAGTTCTCATACCTGGACACTCTTGTCCTTCGGTATGTGGATGATTTACTTTTAGCCACCCATTGAGAAACCTTGTGCCATCAAGCCACCCAAGCACTCTTAAATTTCCTCGCCACCTGTGGCTACAAGGTTTCCAAACCAAAGGCTCAACTCTGTCCACAGCAGGTTAAATACTTAGGGCTAAAATTATCCAAAGGCACTAGGGCCCTCAGTGAGGAACATATTCATCCCATATTGGCTTATCCTCATCCCAAAACCCTAAAGCAGCTAAGAGCGTTCCTTGGCATAACAAGCTTCTGCCGAATATGGATTCCCAGGTACAGTGAAATAGCCAGGCCATTAAATACACTAATTAAGGAAACTCAGAAAGCCAATACCTATTTAGTAAGATGGACACCTGAAGCAGAAGCAGCTTTCCAGGCCCTAAAGAAGGCCCTAATCCTTGCCCCAGTGTTAAGGTTGCCAACGGGACAAGACTTTTCTTTATATGTCACAGAAAAAACAGGAATAGCTCTAGGAGTCCTTACACAGGTCCAAGGCACGAGCTTGCAACCTGTGGCAAACCTGAGTAAGGAAATTGATGTAGTGGTAAAGGGTTGGCCTCATTGTTTACGGGTAGTGGCGGCAGTAGCAGTCTTAGTATCGGAAGCAGTTAAAATAATATAGGGAAGAGATCTTACTGTGTGGACATCTCATGATGTGACCTGCATACTCACTGCTAAAGGAGACTTGTGGCTGTCAGACAACCATTTAGTTAAATATCAGGCTTTATTATTTGAAGTGCCAGTGCTGCGACTGTGCATTTGTGCAACTCTTAACCCAGCCACATTCCTTCCAGACAATGAAGAAAAGATAGAACATAACGTCAACAAGTAATTGCTCAAATCTATGCCGCTCGAGGGGACCTTCTAGAGGTTCCCTTGCCTGTTCCTGACCTCAACTTGTATACTGATGGAAGTTCCTTTGTAGAAAAAGGACTTTGAAAAGCAGGGTATGCAGTGGTCAGTTACAATGGAATACTTGAAAGTAGTCCCCTCACTCCAGGAACTAGTGCTCAGCTGGCAGAACTAATAGCCCTCACTCGGGCACTAGAATTAGGAAAAGGAAAAAGGGTAAATATATATTCAGACTCTAAGTATGCTTACCTAGTCCTCCATGCCCATGCAGCAATATGGAGAGAAAGGGAATCCCTAACTTCCGAAGGAACACCTATCAAACATCAGGAAGCCATTAGGAGATTATTATTGAGGTACAGTAACCTAAAGAGGTAGCAGTCTTACACTGCTGGGGTCATCAGAAAGGAAAGAAAAAGGAAATAAAAGAGAACCACCAAGCGGATAGTAAAGCAAAAAGAGCCACAAGGCAGGACCTTCCATTAGAAATGCTTATAGAAGGATCCTAGTATGGGGTAATCCCCTCCGGGAAACCAAGTCCCAATACTCAGCAGAAAAAATAGAATGGGGAACCTCACGAGGACATACTTTCCTCCCCTCAGGATGGCTAGCTACCAAAGAAGGAAAAATACTTTTGCCTGCAGCTAACCAATGGAAACTACTTAAAACCCTTCACCAAACCTTTCACGTAGGCATTGATAGCACCCATCAGATGGACAAATTATTATTTACTGGACCAGGCCTTTTCAAAACTATCAAGCAGATAGTCAGGGCCTGTGAAGTGTGCCAAAGAAATAATCCCCTGCACTGTAGGCCATGCATTTCAATCCCTGTATCTTTAATCTCCTTGTTAAGTTTGTCTCTTCCAGAATCAAAGCTGTAAAACTGCAAATGGTTCTTCAAATGGAGCCCCAGTTGCAGTCCATGACTAAGACTTACCGCAGACCCCTGGACCAGCCTGCTAGCCCATGCTCCAATGATAATGACATCGAAGGCACCCCTCCCGAGGAAATCTCAAATGCACAACCCCTACTACACCCCAATTCAGCAGGAAGCAGTTAGTGCAGTTGTCAGCCAACCTCCCCAACAGCACTCGGGTTTTCCTGTTGAGAGAGTGTACTGAGAGACAGGACTAGCTGGATTTCCTAGGCCGACTAAAAATCCCTAAGCCTAGCTGGGAAGGTGACCCCACCCACCTTTAAACACGGGGCTTGCAACTTAGCTCACTCTGACCAATCAAGTAGTAAAGAGAGCTCACTGAAATGCTAATTAGGCAAAACCAGGAGGTAAAGAAATAGCCAATCATCTATCGCCTGACAGCAGAGCAGGAAGGACAATGATTGGAATAGAAACCCAGGCATTGGAGCCATCAACGGCTACCCTCTTTGGGTCCCCTTCCTTTGTATGGGAGCTCTGTTTTCACTCTATTAAATCTTGCAACTGAAAACAAAAGTGAGCTAATATGTTAAAGCTCATGATAAAATAAAAATAATTCTGGATAGATGCAAATTATTATATGTAATACTTGCCAAAACAAATATTTAGTGAACAAACCTTCATGCAGGGTATTGCTTTACCATAGAGCAACTAAGTTAAACCAAATATTAATCTTGGCAGGAATATCATGTAACAAAATCATTATTATTACCACTTATGCTGAATTCTTATGTAGAAATAAAATGTAGTGCTACTAAAATGGAATTCTGACTGTTTTCACCAAAGTCACAAATTATTCAGCTTCTGAGCCTAACACACTTGTTAGGTTGCAGGTACCCCTAGTTTCCACTTCAGATCATGCTATTATCTGTGGATAAAAAAATCACAGTCATCTCACTTGATCTCTAAATTGATCTGAACTTGAATCCAGACCTCTGGCTAAAGGAAACTTTGAAGGGATCCAGTTGGCAATCTCAGTATTTGTGCACCCTTTCATAACCACAAAGGTTTTATCATTCCTGGTTGAGTTCTAGCCTAAAAGAATAATTGGAAAGATATCTATTTTTAAATTCCCAAGGAAAAGTATAATTAACTGCTGCCCAATTGTGGCTGCCATCTCAGTCTGCAGGGCAGATATTTTACTGAGAGAGAGAGCCTCTAGTGAATCCCTTGGCTCACACCAGTATATCTCGTCTATCAAGAAAGTGAATGCTTCTTCAAAGTATCTTAATCATGAAATCATAAAGTAATTTCCGTCCAAGTCTTTCCTCTAGGCTCTCATCAGTCTATCATTTCTCCTATCCGTTATATTGCCAAACTATATGACATACCTTCATTTTCCAAAGCCCTTTCCCTCACAAGTGAAATAAATAAAAGCATTCTAAAATTTGAACTTACATTTATTTCCTTCCCATAATTTACTTTATTTCTGTTGCCATTGTCTTTGGCCTTTGCAATCACTGCATTTCTTCATATCTGTCACCTTTCTTGGACCTGCGGCCTTTCTTCCATAAACAATATCAAGGTTAAAAAAAAAAAAAAAAAGGTAAAGCTGAATTTCACGGTGGGTCAATGAGGATTTGAATCTTTTATTTACTACCATAATCACAAAGCAGAATTGCTTCCTTCAAATTACACTCATAAATTATCAGCTATTATGCTTCAGTGTGTTGGTGTAAAGGTTGATGCTGAATAAACTTTTAGAGGGGCAGGGGAAATTGTAATTTATATGTCACATTTGGTCTCGACATACTTACTTGTCACTCGCTTGAGTAGCTACAGAGAAATGGAGTAAAGGAGTGATAATATACCAACAGGGACACCAAAACTTCCGTCTTGCAAATGTTGTGATGCATCCAGAAACATGGCCTGTGAGTTCCATAGCCTGTGAGTTCTCGCTTCTTCCACCAGCTACTCAGTTTTTCATTTTCAGCTCCAAAGGACCCAGTTATTTCCCTTTAGGAAACAGAAAAATAGACCAAATAATGACACATACATGTTTTTAGGCTCAAGAGATTATTTCTGTCTTCCAAAGGTAAACCAGTAACATAAAACCCACACACATGCACAGCATTTCATAAGCGATTGCGTATTTATTCCTTTCCAGAGAAGCAATGTGAAATTAAATCATGGAATATGGACAAGAGAATGTTTCAATCTATTTTCTTCATTAATCCCATGATTCAGTGTTTATGAAGACTATTAAGTCAAGGATTCATTATTCATCCTGCAGGTAAGCTGACCCTTAGGTGTGCAACTCTTTCAAAATAAGAATAATGTCTCTGCATTGTAAGTGAGGAAAAAATTAATACATACAGTCATTGATGCTAGTTCTGGCATTAAGTATTTCAGCAAAAAGTTAACCAAAGTCATGAGTAAAAGGACATGCCACAGAGTGGGAGAATGTATTTGTAACTCATAGATGAGGAAATCCTCCAAGTAAATAGGAAAGCTACAGACTGCCTAATTTTTAAAATGTAGAACATAATTAAATGGGTCCTTCATGAAAAAAGAAAGCCAAATGACCAATAAACAAACTAAAAGCTGCTCACCTCACTGGCAGCTTGGAAGATAAATATGAAAATTACAGTGTGATCATCAATATACACCCACTGGATCAACAAAAATTACGCTGTCTGAAAATGTCATATGTTTGTGGGCACATCAAACTGAGAACCCTCATATATTATTGGTGGGGATGCAAACTACATTTTGAAAATCATTTAACATAATCCATTAAAGTTGAAGGTATGTAAACCCTAAGACAGCACTAGATATATACACTAGAGAAATTCCTATACATTTGTATCACAATGCAAGTACAAGGAAGTCGGTAGCAACATTGTGCATGATGCCTCCAAACAAAAATAACCAAAATGTCCATCACAATTCAGAAAACATAATTTCTGCTGTGCTCATAGAATGGAACACTAAATAACAATAAAAAGAGATGAGCTACAGCTACACAAAACTATATGGATGAGTCCAGGAGTCTATATTACAAATATTTAATCATTGGTATGACACTGGCTTGGAACAAACAGAAAACATGCCAGATATTGACAACTCATATACGTCTGCTGAAGAATATCAACAAGCACTGGATAAATCTCTGGAACATTATGTTGCTAAAAAGAATGGAGTTCAAGAACAAACATAATTAAAGTTCATTTGCCTAGGGAAGCATAATGACTAATAAAATTAAAAATAAAAGCAAGAACATAATTTCCATAAAAGGCAGGGCAGGTTTACTTAGAGTTGGGGAAGTGGGCTATTAGCAGGAGATAAGATGTAAGTACCACATGATATACATGGTACAAGGGCTTCTAAGGAGCTCATAATCTTTTGTTTCTTTACTTAGTAACTGGTGCTATAGTCATGCACTATTTAGCTATTTTCACACCTGTATACATAGGTTTTAGGTCATTTTCTATGTATATGAAATATTTTACAATAAAAACAAGCAAGCAAAACAAAAGGGAAAACCAATGTTATATATACACGAGTGGCTATTTTCTTCTAGTATTGGACAGAGACATTTATTGAACTTAACTATTGTCTTAGGCTATCATTTGTGTTTTCAAGATTTCCAAAACTGCTTACTCAATTCTGACAACCGTGATTGCTTCCACACTATTTAAGCATCATGACTATTTCAGAACTCATTGCTGATTCTTTCACGTGCACCTCTTCCCAATCCACTCAGGACAGTCTTACTAACAAGTGTCCTAGCACAGGCCACAGTAATTCCTTCACTAATTCCTACCACACTCATCATATGCCCATGGATGATCCAGCTGCAAAATCCATCTGGAAGGTCTACTTTCTTGGTCCAATTCTGGCACCTGTTATCATAGCTTGGGTTTCTCCAGGAAGATACTAAGGTAGAGTCCACTTGCATGCAAATACAATATGGAGAGAATGATTCAGGTACCAGGAAAGAGAGACAGGAAGGAAGATCAATACAATAATTCAATACTAGGGGTGGCTAATACTCAATCCAGCAGGTCCCTTGTGGACAAAAGGCAGAGGTATTTAATCCACTAGCTCATGTCCCCTGTTAATCAAGTGTAACCCAAAGGGGTTAATTACTTCCTTTCTCCAGTTTGTACATGTTTGAGTGCTGGATAGCTTCCTGTGGGTACCTGGTACCACAGAGTCAGAGAAGCCCCAGGGCAGGAGCTAAGAGTGTGGGATATGGATCTGAGTTGAGACTCTCTTAGTTGCACTTTCAAAAAGCTGATTGAAGTTTGTAAGGAACTGGTCACCACAAGAGTGGCTGGGATAATTGACAACGGTAAAGAAATGGTGTCCAGTATGCTGGTGTAAATCTGCTTGTCAACTTCCTAGCATCTATTCATCCTGTTTTGTAACAGAATCTCCATTCTCTTGAGAATCCACCCATCCTCCACTTTCTCACCTTATGATTATTCTGGGCCTGAATCTATACCAAGCTCCAGGATATAGATTCACTTGTGAATCTGACCTGGCCATTCATAGCCAATGAGTCTTAATGGTGTACTTTTGTTGAAGCTCTCTAGAAAGATGAGATTTTCTGGTATTAAAGCTAAGAAGATACATGCCAGGAGATACTGGGGATTACCAGTGGAACTAGACTGCCTGTGAGTAGAGAGGAAAAAACCGGAAAGCCAGGTGCAGAGAAGGAATCGGAAAGATTTTTAACAATATTACTTAAGTATCTGCATACACCTGAACCTGAAGCCAATACACCTTAATTTTTTAAAAACATGAACCCCTAAATTCCTTCTTGACTTACGCCTATTTGAGTATGTTGCTGAAAACTGAAAGACACCTAACTTTTTAAGCACTTGGTGAAAGACGTTGATAATATCTATACCTTTACTCATATAGTGCTATGTAAGAACTTTCAGTAGACTGTAATCGAGTAAGAAAGATATGTGCCCTAATAACTTGAGTCCTAAGTGGGGCTCCTTTAGGGTCATTGAGACAATCAGGAATAAAAATCAGTTACAAACACGGTTTTGCTAGAAACTTACATATTATGGAGTCCAAAATAAATAAAAGAATGAAAGTTGTATTGATTGCAGTTGATACTGTAATTGTCCAGATTTCATTCTGGTGTGCAACTAGGATTGACAGAAGATAAGATTTTTTTGTAGGGAGAAAAAACAGGTGGAAAAATTGGCATTCTAGGTCTAAAAAAGTAACATAAAATCACAGAGCAGGATTGCAGGTATACAAAATGAAAGTGGCTTTAAGTAAGGTTTCAATTTCAGAAGACAATGCATAATATCCTATAGAAATTCAAAGCCTGTATGAAAGGAAATGTCTAACGGTTTAATGGGTTGATGCCTAGAAAAGACACACCGTACAGTCAAGTCCTCCCAAGTTAGTATTTGCTTTGGTAAAGTTGCCACTGTAGAAAGTAAGATTGTATCTTGGGTCATTGCCTTGGGATTGAGTTGCTGATTGATTCATAAAGTCAGAAGTTCAATAATGGTCCATAACTATGAGGCGGGTGGATTACCTGAGGTCTGGAGTTCAAGACCCAGCTGACCAATATGGTGAAACTCCATCTCTACTAAAAATACAAAAAGTTTGCTGGGCATGGTGGCGCATGCCTGTAGTCCCAGATCCTTGGGAGGCTGAGGTAGGAGACTCGCTTGAACCCGGAAGGCGGAGGTTGCAGTGAGCCGAGATTGCACCATTGCATTCCAACCAGGGTCAAAAAAGCAAAACTCTGTTAGAAAAAAAAAAAATCACAGCAGTAAAATTGAATGATTTGAACGTAAGATGGCAACAAAATCTGATAATCTATCACATCCATCTGGTGATCTGGTGGTTAATCTTCCTGCCAGAGTTCTACTAGTCCAATTTTTGGGATGAAGATTGCCAGTCTTTGTCTCTGTGGTCTCAATTTCATGAACTTCTAAGAATGAGCATCCCATCATCAGAAAATCCTTTAATTCATACAGTCTTTGAATGTGTTAATGGATCCAATCCTATGGCTTTAGCAGGTATTTATATATCTATTCTCTGATTGCTTTCTTTTTTTTTTTTTTGTATTTTTTAGTAGAGACGGGGTTTCACGGTGTTAGCCAGGATGGTCTCGATCTCCTGACCTCGTGATCCGCCTGTCTCGGCCTCCCAAAGTGCTGGGATTACAGGCTTGAGCCACCGCGCCCGGCCTTCTGATTGCTTTCTTAAAGAAAAATTTATTTCCCACTTCCAAGTTCCTAGCTACCTGGGATGACTAAGGGGGACTCACTTCCCAGTAATCTTCAAGTGCTAAAATACAACTGAAGATATCTGGATTTCATTCAATAAGATTAGGCACCTTTTAAAAGACAATCTAGTATCTAGGATAATACATGGGCATGAAAATTGTATATCCTTCACATTCAACTTCCTCTTTTTTTTCTGTATCAGTTCTAAACATCCTCAAGAAAAGCCTACTGTGCCTAAGATTTTAAAAAAGAAAACTTTCCTAATAAGAACATGATTTGAAAGTTAACAAGATGTGGATGATTTTGTGAGGTTGTTTTTGTACAGTTATTGTAGGCAGCCAGTTTACATGTGTAAATTCTTGGTCTCTTTTACAATTCTTATGAGATTACATTGGGGGAATAAGACTATCTCAATAGGCAACTTTGGCTCCTTAGGGAAAGAAGATAGGTAAAAAAAGGTATTTTGAGAACTTGGATGATTGAAAATAACATATGGCCTCATGTCTCTCCACAAGAATTTCCTTGACTAGCATTTATTATATGAACACGAAAGTTAGTGCCTGCTAGAAAAAAAATTCCCACACTTTAAGATTGCACTGGGAAGGCAAAGACAAGTGCATAATTACCTGAAAAGTGTCTTCTTATTTTCTTTCTAAAGTACCATAATGCACCAGAGATTCACATACCTGTCTGTGGAACATGGAGCTGCTAATATACAATTTAGATGCTGTAGCCCGATCTGACTGAAAAGTCACTTTGATTTTGTGTCCTCTTGATAGTTTTGATGTTCTGAAAATTATGATGGAATTGGCTGCAGGTAGCACTGTGAATTTAGTACATAACATTAGTTAACAAGAGGATATTGTAAAAATAGATGTGGCATTGACTGAATATGTTGATCAGAGAAAAAGATGGATGGGCAGAGAGAGAGGTGTGATATATACATGCATGAATACATATTATATTTGTATGGGAACTTAAAATTCACAACTTACATTTATACGTTTATCTCACTTAAGTTTCATAATACACTCATGAGAAATTTTAACCAGATTTTAGAGATTGTTACATGACATTAACCACTGATATGGACTCAGAGATAGAACAGAGCAAAAAACCCTGTTTCCTCTTTTCTCTTTCCCTAATGTTTTTTCATTCTACCAGAAAAGAGGTTTTTGTTAACAAAGAAATTATGCTTTGACAAGAATTGGCCAGGATTTTAGATTTTTTTTTCATCCTTCTGTGAATTCTTCTTGCACTGATAGTCATAACTAATCAACTTAGAAATGCAAAAAAGATTTTTCATTCTCAGATTATCTTATGAAACTTTATAAATCTTGTACGTATATCTTTTATAGCATTACTCATCTTGAATTACAATTTTCTACATGTAGTAGACTTCCAGTTGGCTACACGAACCCAATCCGTACTTTCTTCTTTATTCATATTTGTTCAAGAATCATGTAGTCATGCACTTCAATTGACGCTGGGTCCCTTTCCAACACCAGAGGGTAAATTTTGATTGTTGAAAAACAAGTCAGTATCTCCACTGTCCTTGTTAATAATTGGTTTAGAAATGATCATTGGGCACAATTCTGACCAAAGAAAAATGAAGTAGGCCTGTCATAAGATGTCTGAGCAATTTTTCTTACCTTAAATTAATAAAATTTAAAAACTTGCGAAAGTGATGACCCATGACTCTCCCTCTCTTTTCTGGCTTTTGAAGACTATTGTGTGAGGATGGTACACATGGAGCTGCTGCAGGCATCTTGAGGCTATGGAATGCACAAGTCTATGAAAAAAAGACAGCACATTCACTATGACAGAAAGAAAAGATAAAAAGCAATCTGATGCATTGCTCTCACTTTTGATCTGTTGAATTTTCTTTTACTATGCATGAAGTGGAATCCAATTTTCTGTTTCTAGTTGCCAAATGCATCGTATTGAATACATCATGTATATTTATTTCTACCAAATTAAACTTTGACTTACTTGATGACATAGACTTTATGTGAGTAATCTTCATAACTACAGTGTCTAGTACAATGCCAGATATAGTGTGGGTTTCCAAATACTGCTTGCAGAATTAATGAATAAATGACTTTCAAAATTGTGGAAGAAAGAATAAACAATCATGCAAACACTGTCACTCTTTAACCAATTTTAAGCAAATAACTAACAATCAGAATTTTTATTGTAGAAAATTTTCAAGGGGCAGAAATTCTGAGAGTATTCATTCCGTAAGATCAACAATAAACTTTTTCTAATGCACGGTATTTAAGGTATATTGAATTCATCTAGAAGTCACTGGAGGACTTTGTCTTTAAGATAGGGCACCATCCATTTAAACGGCAATTTCTGTTGTGCTATTCTTTTCAAATGCCTATTAATATGGATCATCAGCTAACATTAGGGCATCACTTTGTTCTCCAGACTCTCACTTCTACACGGAAGTTCCCGAAATGAGAATGACATCTAGAGCAGAGACTAAGATAAAATAAGTGAGTACACAGATGGCTTTTTTTCCAAGCCCAAAAGTGATGGATAAGTAAATAGAATTATTTGGAAGTTTCATCCTTAAATTGAAAAGAGAATTTAAAACAAAAAGGAATTCAATTTTCCACATGGTCAGGGGGCACTGTCTCAGCTTGAGGGGACCCCCCGCCAGAACTTCTTCTCTTTCTGTGCCACTGAACATCATAATGGGTCTGATTTTTGCCTTTAAACTTGTATTCCTTTGAGTTGTCAAGGCGGTTTTGTCAATCTGCTTGAATATATCCTTCATTATAATTTCATTTAAAATATATATAAAAATAAAATGTGTGTACTTGCCAGAAAAATTTAAATTTAATTTGTTACAGTTTTTTTTTAATGAAAGAAAATTGTCTCTAACAGAAGGCATATTTTGCATGTATTTTATCCCTCAAATTGTGATAATTTTTAATATTTCATTTATATTTTTCATCCCAGCTTATCTTTTTCAGTTATTTTAAATTGGGATGTTAATCAAAAATGCGCATCAATTTTCTGCAATTCATTCACAGACTAAATCCTACAGTGACTTTAATGTGCATATTACTATAAGCAACAGAAACTAGTGTTAACTATCTCAAGCCTAGATAGTTGATTGATAGATAATAGATAAATTATAGCTAGCTAGATAGATAGATGATAGAGAGAAGATAAATAAAATAGATAAATAGATAAAAGCATTTATTGGAAGAATATGGGAATCAAGGGAAACCTAAATAACCTGTCTCAGAAAGAACAAAAACCAAGGCACTCTAGTATTTAGGTAAGCAAAATTAATGTTCTATGACTTCAAGACATAATGCAAGGAATGAATTAATTCCAAATATTTTTTGTACGTGGGTCATGTCACTCAGGATTAAAAATTCAAGAGAGACAGTTTGGCCTTACACTAGGGAGAGTCTGGCTGTTTCTGGTCTATTACCCTTCCAAGACAGTCTGAAATATGGAAGGAGTAGTTCTCCAAAGCAAAAACTATGGAGCTGTTACCAAAAATCCTCAAAAAGGAACAAAGGGGGTTGACCAGGCCTAATGATAATGAGATTTTTAATCTCATCACCAGACTTCCTGGGTTTGAATCTCAGTCCATTTTATAACCTCATCTTGCCCTCATTTCTTAATATCTGCTTACTAGTCTTCTGACTTTTGACTTTTGCTTCCTACAGGATTACACTTCACTCTCTCTCTCTAATGTTTTATATTCACAACTTGGGACAAATATTTTACTGAACCTGGCCCAACAACAGGAGTCCTCCCTTCATGCATTGGAACATGGATTTCCTCAGCTAAATTGAAAGGGCCCAGGGAAAATGGTATTCATATACTCATCTTTTCATCAAATGTGATAGGTGCTTGGTTAGGGGTGATAGTAGATGGAAAGGAGGTGCAAAGGTGAGCCAAACAAGAGAAACAACAATTTCAGCTTTCATGGAAATCACATTTGAGAGGTGTAGATAGGCATTAAATGATTCGTGGAAGTGAGTGATAATTATAAGTGTGAGTAGTGGGTACAAGGCACAAGGTACAGGTCCATAGACCTATTAGAGGGAGGATATGACCACATCTGCAAGGCCAGGAAGACTCCCTTGAAGAAGGGACAGTTATACTGAGATGCAAGAAAAAATAATAGAAATTAAACAGGTAAAAGTTAGTGGCAAAGGAGAACATGCCAAGCAGAAGTGCAGGGTTTGCTAAAATCCTGAGGTGCAGTGGAAACTAACCTGCTCAAGGTAAAGAAGAAAGTCAGGGAGGGTAATGGGCAGTTACCATTGTGGGAGGTAGCCTGGGAAGTGTGAGTTTGTTTTGGATTGATATGAAGTGATGTTGGAAAATTAGGCAGCTGCCAAACAATTCAAGGTTTTATAAGCCATGTTAAGGATTTGATCTTGGATATATCCAAAGAGTAATGAAAAGCCAATGGAGTGTTTTAAGTATGATCAAATTTGCATTAAAAAAAAAAAAAGCCTTACATCCAGAGAGTGGAAAACGTTTTGGAGGAAGGCCAGAATGGGTGTGGGAGTTCCAAACATGAAGCTATGGCAGGAGTCCAGGCCATGATGATGATCATCTGGTTTAGGATGATCAAAATGGAGATGTGGAAAGAATACAGACTTGAAAAAAATCAGGAGTGAAAATTGTCAGGATTTTCATGATATGTCGGCTGTGGTGGGGGAAGAAGAGAAGGAGGGAGAGGGACATGTCAATGTTTCCTCCTTGTTTCTAGAGTTTATAGCAATGTACATGATGTTATATTCACTGAGAGGGCATGCACTCAGATTCGGTGGGATTTGGAAGGGGGTTGATAGTTTGGGATATGTTAATTTTGGGATGTCTTTGAGACATACATAGGAAGATATCAAGTAGGCATTAGGGTATGCGGTTTTGTAGCTCAGAAGAGAGATCTCAGTGGGAGATATAAATGTGAGAGTCACCTAAAGACACATCCATTTCCAATCTAATCCATTTCCATATGTCAATCCCATTTGAAGATGTCTAAAAGTCAACAGTCTTCAGAGCCCTACTTTGTAACCTGAACATGACTTCTGTAAAAGAGGCAGGTTAGTATAATGGAAATACAGCAGTTTTTCCTGTTAGACGATTTGGGTTTAAGTGTCAATGATATCTCCTAAATAATTTTGTAATTTTTAGCCAATGATTTTCTCACTCAGACATTCAGGTTCCTTCTCTGTAATATAGCAGTAATAAAATCTCCCCTTGATTGCTGTTGCAAAGAATAATGTGATGATCTCAATGATAAGGGTATATAAAAGTGCTTTGTAAACTGCTACAAACACCTGTCTTATTTTATTTCCAAACCCCTGCGGCTATGCATGTATGTTCAGTCTACTCAGTGCTTAACAAATGTCATTAAATAAGCACTGGCTTTTGAGGAGTCTCAGACTGAGGAGACATGCTAGACTATTACTGGTTAGCTGTTTGAGAGCTGTGTAAAAAAAAAAAAAAAATACAACCTCAATTCACTTTAATCAGATTGGCTTCTGCATCATAACTTCATTCTTTCTAATTAATTATTATGAAAGATACAGAAAGGACTTTGCCAATGTGGAAATTCAGTGGTTATAACAAAATGTTTTATTTAGTTTCTTATCTTGCCTTGAAAGACCAAGCATTAAAATGGGCTATTAATGCTTTCTTTTAAAGACAAACTTCTGTTTTACTGTCTTTGTCTCTAAATATAATAAGCACCATCTCTCCAACTGCAAGATAAGGAGATACTCTCTCTGGGGAAATGGAACATAGCCCTCACGAGTCTATGAAGTAGCTGCAAATTAAAACCATAGGAAACACCTTTAGGGGGCGTTGTATCAATGTCCTGAAAATGTCTGAAAGCCTGCTTTATGATTTGGGGAAAATCATCAGAGATGCTAGTAGGATCAAAGAAGATAGAAGAAAATGCCACTTAACCTTTATAGATTTGTTACGGAACACCTAAGATATTACTAGTCGTAAGTCACATTTTAATAGTGAAATGGTTATCACAGCTCTGAAACTATCTTAATAAGCAGAATTAACAAAGAACATTTCTATGCAAATACTTCTCATATGTCACAATATTCTTTTACTAAAGCCATATTAAACTTTATAAATTAAATTTAGATTTCTCCATAATGTAGCTAAGATTATTTTTCATTTCCATATAAATAATAATGACAACAAAAAAGTATAGGAAGAATTAATGTTTTTATTTTATACTATTAGCTTTTAATAAGCATACCAAAATGTATAATGATACTTTATTAGAATCCACTATTTAGTGAGAGTGAATTATTATAATTCATGTTCGGCTCAATTTCAGATGGCATCTAATTAAGAGATATATGCACTGCTAATTTTTGTTTAAAGAAAATCGAAATGTTGATAATTTTCATTTACTTAGATGGTTAAAAATAAAAGTTACCTTAACCAAGAGATCAAAGTTAAAGTAAACAGAAATGAGGCATGTTGACTTCATGTACTTCTTAATATGATGTACCAGAAAGGACACAACAATCACTTCTAGCAATACCTCAATCAAATCATCACAATTCTCAAACAAGGCCAAATAGAAAAAAATTCTAAAAAATAATTGTCGAGCACTGTTGAAAGATAAAGTGACACAAAGACAAAGAAAGATTAAGAAATTATTTTCATTGGAGGTGCCTAAGGAGACATGAAACTTACAGCAATATAAGATCCTTAATGGGATACTGGACTAGAAAGAGGATATTAGTGGGACAACTGGAAAATTTTGAATATAATGTGGAAATCAGTTAATAGTATTGGATACATCATAATTATCTGATTTTATTAAATAGTACTGTGTCTATGTAAGACATTTGGAGAAGTAAAGTGTATATGGAAAATCTACATATTACGTTTGCAATGTCTTTGTTTTCCTTTTGTACATCTAAACTTATTTCAAATTTAGAATTTTTTCAAGTCATGCTTTTTGTAAGAAGTACAGTTTACATTTCATGGATATATGGTGTAAAATTCTTAAAGAATATTAACTATTTTAGAAGTTGCTTTGTTTCATTAAATCACTTCAGTAATTCATGGTTTGGCATAGTATTATATGACTTATTTATTGTAGATTTATTTTGTTGTGAGTTCATTTCTCTGCCAGATTTTTATATTTTACTCTAAAAATTTTTTAAATATCTGAAACATGGCATTGTTCTTTGTAGTAGTCATTCTAATGTAATAGTTCAGATTAGATAATGAAGTTATCTTTTCTTAATAGTAGGCATAGTTTTATTTTCATAAAAGAAAAAAGATGTTTCAGAAACAATCACAAAAAACTCATGACCTATGCATCTGAAGATATATAATTATCATAAAAGAGCACAAGAAGCTATGTGACTTTCTCTGTCACCCAGTTGTTAAAAAATGGCAGAGCTTCAAGGCAAAGTTATGACCACAAACCCCCAAATTTATCACATTTTCTAATATCCTACTGAGGCTACTTTAAAATATTTTCTTTAACAAAGCCCTCACTCCTGACCTTAAGAAATTTGGTGAAGCTCAATCATATGGCTTAATTAATCCCACTCTAACAACAATTCACATTCTATTAATATTTTGTCAGATATCTCCATGTACTCCCTTGACTGACCTTTAGAGTGAAGGGAGGGTAGAGCTTCAAAGGTTGGGATTCCACAGATCTTTTTTCATAACTCTGGTATGAAGTGATGTATCAGGCTGGTTTTATAAAAATCAGAGGAGATGGAAGAGCAAAACAGGATGCAGTAGTGGCAGATGCCACCTCTACCCAGGCCCAGCATAGGGATGTGCCACATGTGGTGTTCCCTTCACTCTGTTCACTTTTCCTTCCTTCCTGTCCCCTGTACCCAGTGGCCACCACAAAGCTCTAGCCTGGCATTTCCAAGACTTCTCATTTCAAAACTGCTTCTTTCTGAAGTGACTTACTTAATAAAGCCATGATGATTCCAATGAATAACATAGAATCTAAGGTAACAATGGTGTTATTGGACATTCTCTGTCCTGTCTCTCTACACAGCCTCTGCCAACACAGTTCTCTTGCATAATTCAATCAGCTACCAACATAGCTCAAGTCCAAAGTATTTCATTATTCCTCAGTGATTTCCCATCCCCTGCGGCCCTCATTCATCTCAACATACAATTTCAGTCATTAGATCCAAGATCATATTTCACCTTAAAATATCAAGAAGGGATCCTTTCTTTTAAGGTTGCTTCTGATTCATGATGTGAGTGGCAGCCAATCAGTTAAATATTGCTTTCTGCATCTGTAAAACAAGAGTTGTAAATGCCAGTATTTTCCAGTTGGATCAAGTGGCACCAACATCTTAGGATTTTCTGTTTCCAAGACTGAAGTTGCCCCTTGAGGTAAGTAAGATATGCAGAATGACAGCTGGTGATCCAGATGAAAACTGCAGATGATTCTGACCCTTCCAGGTGTATTCTTCAAAAATTCAATTGCTTTGGTTTCCTAGATTTATATGCAAACAGATTTTATATTAACATTCAAAATTCTGATTTCTCTTAAAAATCAGGAAAAGTTTGGATGCACATTGCATACATCAGTACTCACGGGAGTTCAAGGTGGAGCTGCCACTTTTCTTCTGGGCATCTGATTTCCAGACCACATTCCTCATTGTCTTCCACCTGGACCATTTCACTGATTTTCATTGCCTGGCTGACTTATATAGCTATTTAATTTTGTGACCCTGTTTTAGAAATATAGATTAACATCAGCTTATCGAAAACATTAAAAACCTCATTTAGCATTAATTGATGAATACTGGGAGTAGTTTTTGTGAGAGAAAACTACACATGAACACAGAAATAGAGACATATGCACATGCAAATTTAAGCCGAATAATACATGATATAAAAATAAAATATGTTAATACATTCTGGAGCCATGTTACACTTGCCACCTTAAGTTGAATGTTATTTTCGTTTTAAATAAATGTATAATGTAAAAGTAATAAAAGACTCATATATTTAAAATTTGTTTGGGTGGAACGTTAATGAACTCCATAAAATGTAAAATAATACAAAAGGACCCTGAATATTTTGGAAGCTTTTTTTTTTTTTTTACAGAAAATATGTTTATTTATTCTCAAGCTTGAAACAATTCTACTAATTAACTTTTTTTTATCTGAAAAGATTATTTAGACAGTTGCAGTAAAAAAAAATGATAAAAATTATTAGGACTACAGACCTCTGTTATTGCATTCTGTGGACGTTCTCATAGTAAAATAGGTTAAAAAAAGATTAATTGTGTGCTTCCACTTCAAGAAAAATAGACTTGTGCATGTTACTATGGCAACTACATACAATTCCAACTATTAACTTTCTTACTACTGGAAAAAAATCAATAATGACATAAATTACTTAAAATAACATATAGCTCTGGAAAATACCTATTTATTTACCCAATATTATTATGAAAACTGCTTTACTATGAAAAATCAAAGGCAAATACTTTTTAAAAATGAATATGCCAAAGCTGAAGCAAGTACTAGCAAACTAGCCACACTCTCCTCTACTAAGTGGCTTCAACACATGTCTAGACTAATTATGTGTAAAATATAATGCACTCTGGCCAATCATGCCTGCTGTAATTGTGCATGTTATGCCCATAAAAACATACCACTAACCTTTGCAATATCCTCTAAAATTAAAACAGCAGTTACCTTTCTTTCGGTTCAACTAAATACTTATGGCCTGAATTTTCCAGAATTGGGTTAGCATGCTAAAACCTAAATCAATGAGGTTGTTTTCCTGGAAAAGCTGTCAAATTAAATGTTATGTATCTTTTGGGGTTTATCTAAACAATTTCTTGATCCGCATTATACTGTAACAGATTTGACTCTTGTGGCTTTTGGTTTTGTCTCGATAATTTTTCTTTCATAGGCTCAAATGCTTTGTTTACAATTATTTAAAATTCAGGTTTATTGCAACAGTTGCGGAAGAGAAGCAGGAAAGATCCACCCAGTTCTAAGGAATAAGAACATTCTCCTCTCCAAATTAATATTAATCTACTCGGTTATGTCCTGATCACACAGGCTAAGGCCTCAGTGTCCCATATATGGTTGCCTTTGTTTTAAAAGAAAATGGTGTGATTGAAAAATACCTCCTAATTTTCATTCTAACCTTATTCACTTTATTAATCAGAAAGGTGTTGGGATCATTTTTGTATATATGTTTAAAAGGAAAAAAAAAGAACTACAGCCTAAACACTGACTAATACTCTCTTCTTCTCTTCCCCCAAAGCAGAGAATTGAAAATGAAATACAGTCATATTATTTGGCTTTTCCCTTTTTTTCCCTCACTCTCTTTTTTCCCCTATAGCTGAAGGACTGGAATAAAAATAAAGCTACATGGTACCTAGTAGCCAGAAGGGTTCCTGGCTTTATCCTTCACACTGAAAATAGGTCTAATGTTTTAGAAGCTTTAAAGAATGTGTTATACTTTCATCTCAATATTCTTGTCCCACTCATTAACCAATAGCATCTGAAATTTGGCTTGAAGTATCAAAAATTTTACTCTTATTGCAGCCTAAAACATGTAAAGTACAACACATAAAAGTAAAGCAGCAAAATGTTTTATAATTCTGAGTACTCAGGTCTGGAAGAGCCATGGCTATTTGTATTATTTTTTCATATAGATGATGGTAACATACAAAAACAATTTTTATTGGGTTCCACTGTAGCCAATTTGTTGGATAATCACATTTACTCGAATGCATCTGGCTTCCCTTCAAATATAAACACTGCTCGAGTGGGCTATTAGAGATTGAAGAAACTGACCTATGACGAATCCCGCTCATCCTAGTTTTTCCATTCATCTCCATTGACTTCAAAATCACCTGAATTTCTACCTTGCCCTTGTAATCCCCCAGTCCCTTCATTATTCATCATCCTTTGTCTTACTGTATCTTCAAAGGAAAAAATCAAAGTAATTCTGAACCAACCTGAACATATTTCAGAAATGGCTTCTGCTACATTAAATATCATTCCACAAACGAGTAAGTCAACAATAACTCTATCTAATTTGGAGATTGAATTCTGAGTGGGTATGTACTTTTTCTACTTCTTCATATTGGACTTTCACTTTATTAAATTTGTCCTCGCTAAATCAAGTCAAGCAGTGTTCAGCTGGACCTTTGCCTCACCATACAATCCTGATTCACTAAGGGCAGCTTATAACAAATAACAATACTCAAAACAACAGCAGCATCTTGCATGTATACCCTTTTTCAAAACATTCAAAACATTTTCTTAAACGTAGTCATTCTTTCTCCATTTCCCGACAGATTTTGAATGCTTACGAGTGTACAGTCACTCTTGCAAGCAGTGTAATACTGTTTAGTGCATTCTTGCGGAAGTAGCTCACCTCACTGCACGTGTTTTCCCACACTGAGGAGTAGAGAAACTGATCACGCTTGTTCAACAGGGTAACCTTATGTTAAATGTAGTTAGCATAGTGTTTTCCACGTGGGAATTCTCTTTCTCTGAGTAGTTGGCTGGTTTGCCTTGGGTAACATAGCTATTGCAAGACAAAGCTCACCCTTAAACTGAGCATTCTAACTGATCTTCCTTTTAGGTCACTAGAATTCCCAGCATGCATTTCAGGAGTGGTTTTTCAAACGTGGCAAATGTTTCCATTTGTTTTGATCTGTCTATTCTAGATAGATACAGCCATCCTGATTTTTAAAGTAGCCTTCAAGAGATAATAAACTGCATTAAGATGGCCAAAGCCTATAAACTGACCTTATCTAATGACATGTCAATACAAAATTCTTTTTAGTGTGATTTGTCTTTTAATTATCATTTTGTGCTCCAAAAGGGAATTAGGGTCCCATGATGTGTTCCATTCATGAACTGTGCATCTCTAAGTTTGATATATAATCACTCTCAATGCAAATCACTTTATATTACAGTTTATTTAAAGCTGTGAATATGACAATCATCTTCCTGTTTTGGGTGGACTTGGAGAAAAGCCCGCCCAATATCGCTCAGGATGCTTAACCCTCTTATTCAGAATCATAAAAATTGAGACATCATGCCCATATTATAATATGTAGAGGGGTTGGGATTTGTTTTGTTTTTGCTTTTTTCTTGGTCTCTGAGAATGCTGGTTTTTTATTCCCCTTCTAGATGGAGATGGAAATCGCAACACTTTAAAAATATTAAACACTTGTTCTAATAAGCAAAATAAATAACAAACTAGGTACGTATAATGTTATTCTCTTAATTTACACTGAATATCTTTTCATTTAATCTCCTCCATTAGTAAATGAGGGCGTTATTCAATGTGATTTAATAGCACCTGGATGATATTGGGTACACTGTCTTCACTTTATAGCTAAGAGATAACATCTTCCATAGAAAAAAATTAACATGCTGAATTAAATTAATTCATAAAAATATATCCCTTAAAACTTTTTTGTTTGTTTGTTTGTTTTTGAGATGGAGTTTTGCTTTTGTTGCCCAGGCTGGAGTGCAATGGCGCGATCCCGGCTCACCACAACCTCCGCCTCCCAGGGGTTCAAGCAATTCTCCTGCCTCAGCCTCCAGAGTAGCTGGGATTAAAGGCATGCGCCACCACACCTGACCAATTTTGTATTTTTAGTAAAGACAGAGTTTTTCCATGTTGGTCAGGCTGGTCTCAAACTCCCGACCTCAGGTGATCAGTCTGCCTTGGCCTCCCAAAGTACTGGGATTACAGGCATGAGCCACTGTACCCGGCCCCCTTAAAACTGTTTCTAATTAGATACCCCTAACCACCTCTCTTATCCATCATCTCTCTCTCTTCCTGCTTTCAATCTCTTACTCTCTCATTTTCTCTTACACACACACACACACACACACACACACACACACATTAGTTTAATATATTCTTTCTAGAAAAATCATCTTTCATAATAATCTTTCAAAATCTTCCAAAAATAACATATGGTTTGAAAAGTAGTGATTGTTTTATAACTAGATTTTATAGACAAGAATTTGGCCAAATCAAGTAGTATGACATAAAATGATCTATTTCCCTCTGCAACCCAATGTCAATAAGAAGTTTTCTTTGTAAAATAGTTGCAGGATCAACTCATCTGTAGCTAATTACCAGTTTTATTTCAGGCTTTGTCATGTAAAAGGAGAAAAACTAAGCTGAATTTTACACCTTCAATAACTTGATATCAGATTTCTGAGAAATAAATGGTATTAAAGATCATTCAAACCTAAAATCTTGATTAAGACAGTGTGAAAGCTGAACTTCCGACAACAGTCCACTATGAAGTTCAAAAATTAAGGTGACCAACTTATATTTTTTTGAAAAATTACTATGATAGAGAAATATTTAAACTGAGCTTCTTCTCTTACTCTTCCCACATTTTCTTTCCTTTTTCAAACCAGCAACCCATAAGCTAGTTTGTTTATCTGAAATACTTGTATTTTTAAAAGAAGCACTTGATGCTATGTGGTGATTCTTTTTTCTTCAATTATCTTTTATTTCACATTTATCAAGGTTAATTTTCTTGCATCAATATTTGAACATTTTTGACAGCATTCAACATTTCAAAACATTACACTGAGAAAAATGCCGTATTATGTTAGGCGTCCAGAAACCTGTCTGAATCTTGCAATATTAACAGATGAGAAAATCTAAAAGCAACTATCTGAATATAACAACTTCCAGTTATATAATGGCAATTCAATCTTATGTCAAAAATTAACTTGGTATTTCTTTAGAACAAGTCTGATGATCTGTTGCAAACTGAATATTTGCTTTTGGAAGCCTCTTTTGTTTTTTCTTTTAAGGAATTCAAAAATCTTATGGAAATAAATCTAGGAATACTCCAGTTCACAGGATAAGAAAGAAAAAATATCATGACGTGAATATGCTTACTATTTTTGAAGTAGATGTATGGCCACAATTTATCAGTCTCTGAGCTTGAACCTCAAGCTTCTAATTTCAGAGAGGACACTTGCATACTTCTGAGTATTCATCTTCATTCGAACTTTTAGTTTCTTCTTTTTTTCTGTGAACTCAGTTTCTCAGTTTTAGCACTAATGAAATTCAGAACCAGACAAGCCTTTGTCATAGGGGCTGTCCTGTACTTTGTAGGATGTTTAGTAGCCTCATTAGCTTCTAGATGCTGTCAGCACCTCCCAGTCACACTTCTGACAACTAACAGTATCTCCAGACTGCGAATGTTCCATGGCAAAGGAGTCAAATTTTTTGTTGGTAAAAAAAAAAAAAAAAAAAAAAAAACCCTGAGCTAGAGGGTTTAAAATTAACAGCTCTTTAAAACATTTTAAAAAGGCTGGGCGCGGTGGCTCACGCCTGTAATCCCAGAATTTTGGGAGGCCGATGCAGGCAAATCACGAGGTTAGGAGTTTGAGACCAGCCTGGCCAACATGGAAAATCCCCATCTCTACTAAAAATACAAAAAATTACCTGGGCATGGTGGCGGGAGTCTATAATCCCAGCTACTCGTGAAGCTGAGGCAGGAGAATCGCTTGAACCCGAGAGGCAGAGGTTGTAGTGAGTCGAGATCACGCCACTGCACTCCAGCCCCGACAACAGTGTGAGACTCCATCCCAAAATAAATAAATAAGTAATAAAACAAAACCTAGGCCAGGTACAGTGGCTCACACCTATAGTCCTATCACTACCATGGAGGCTGAAGTGGTAGGATCACTTGAGGTCAGGAATTTAAGACCAATCTGGGGAACATAACGAGACCCCATCTCTACAAAAATTAAAATGAAAATACAAAAATAAAACTTAGTGTATACGTTCATCTCACACTGCTATAAAGAGGCTACTTGAGACTGAATAATTTATAAAGGAAAGAGGTTTAATTGACTCACAATTCCTCATGGCTGGGGAGGCCTCAGGGAACTCACAATCATGGCAGAAGGCAAGGGGACGCAAGGCATGTTTTAGATGGTGGTAGGAGAGAGAAAGCAAAACAAGCGAGGAAGTGCCACACTTACATCCATCAGCTCTCGGCCAGGCGCGGTGGCTCAAGCCTGTAATCCCAGCACTTTGGGAGGCCGAGGCGGGTGGATCACGAGGTCAGGAGATCGAGACCATCCTGGCTAACATGGTGAAACCCCGTCTCTACTAAAAATACAAAAAACTAGCCGGGCGTGGTGGCGGGCGCCTGTAGTCCCAGCTACTCGGAGGCTGAGGCAGGAGAATGGCGTGAACCTGGGAGGCGGAGCTTGCAGTGAGCGGAGATCGCGGCACTGCACTTCAGCCTGGGTGACACAGAGCGAGACTCCGTCTAAAAAAAAAAAAAAAACAAAAAAAACAAAAAAAAAACCATCAGCTCTCATGTGAACTCTCTCACTGTACTGAGAGCAGCATGGGGAAAATTGCCATGATCCAATCACCAGGTCCTTCCCTGGGCACGTGGGATTACAATTCATGATGAGATTTGGGTGGGGGTGCAGAGCCAAACCATATTACCTAGAAATTACATTTATAATAAATGCTTTAATTTGGCTTCTCCCAGCAGGAGATAACGATTTGAATGCAAGTAGTTCATTTTGGAGGTGGACCCAAGAAGCACCAGTAGAGAAGAGAGAAAATGAGACAGAGAAGGAAAGAAGCCAGCAGATGCTAGTTAATGAATGGATGATTGCTGGGACTTGATCTTGTCAGGAACCTTGCGGGGGCTATGAAGAATGTGCCTCACTTTTGTCTCACCTGAGAGTTGAGGGATATGAGATAATCATCCACCAAATCCCTTCCCTCATTGCTGGCAATTACTCTGGACGGGTTTATTCCCTGGCATTTTATTCCTGATTGATGGAGGAGTCATAATATGTGACCGGAGAAAACCCTCAAGGAAAGTGACAGATGTTTGCTCCAGGAAGCTTTTGGTGTCTGCAGCAGTGGTTCTTGAAGTATGGTCCCTACACCAGCAGCATAAGCATCACTTGATAATTTATTAGAAATGCAATTCTCAAGCAGCACCTTTGACTTATAACAGGGGCTTCAATGCTGAAGCCCAGCAATCTGTGTTCTAACAAGCCCTCCAGGTGATTCTGAAACACATTTGTGTGTGGATCATTGGCCTAGCATGCCGTTCTCCACCAGGACCAATTTTGTTCTTAGGGAACCTTCAGCAGTATCTGGAGACCTTGCTGGTTTCTTTAAGTAGAGGGTGGTTGGGGGTAGGGGTACCATGCTACTAGTATCTAGTGGGTAGAGACCAGGGATGATGCTAAACATCCTGCAATATACTACAGGACAGTGCCCCCACAACAAATATCTATCCTGCACAGTATGTCAACAGTGCCAAGGTTGGGAAACCCAGGTCTAGTGGAATGGGGCGTGATGAAGGGATGTGGACAGGATGTCAACAGCATCACCCATATTATGACTTTTCGTTTTGTGTGTTTTTGTTTAATTTTCTTCCAAGTGCCGTTGTGTTTTTATTATTACAAACATTACTAAACACCCAATTAATCAGTCTTGATTCCATGTACACACTACTCTTACCCTTGCTTCTTTTCATTCTGGATAAAGCATCCATTTTCACCTCTCTTTGACAAGTGTCCTTGGAATGTTCTTTTCTCTTGAGTGAGACAACTGTGCTCTTCCAGAAATCCCCAATCTTTCTTTGCTGTATCCAGTTAAAATTGCTGTCACCAATGTCACCAATGTCTTCTGTCACATTTATTCATTCACGTGGAACCCTTTAGGAACACAGGTTCCCTTAACTGTGAGCAGGAAGCTGTCTAATCATCAATCCACTTGCTTCCCAGCCCCTATAAAGTTCAGAAAAGGTGTAAGGATTAACAGCTCCTCTCTGACTTTTGTTCCTCAGTTTCAGGTGAATGAAATTGTCATTGAAATACTCTGATATCACACCACTTCATGACAAAACATCTAAAATATGATCCAAGCAATACACCTTGGAATTTCCATCAGAGTATCACATTCATTTAGAATGTACAGACCCACACATCATGGCAGTATTGTCCTCCTTGCTGCTGTAAACAATTAATATTCGGCATTTACTCTGTTGTAAGCAGTGTGTGCTAATTACTTTGCAAATTAAGGTAAGCAGAATCTTGGTCCATGACCTTTGCCCCTGGTGTTACCGTCATGTATTTGCTAAATATAATGTTACCGTCATGTATTTGCTAAATATTTGCTAAATAAAATAGTGCTAGCATCCTGGATTACCCAGGTGAATCCAATATAATCACATGAGCTCTAACAAGTACAAATAAAACGAGACATCAGGGAGAATCCATGAAGGGAAGTTGGAAGATTCTAAGCACAAGAGGGATTCAACATGCTATTACTGGCTTTGAAGATGAACAGGAGCATGAGCCAGGAAATGAAAGTGGCCTTTAGGAGCTGAGAACGTCTTCTGGTTGAGAGCCAGCAAGGAAATGAGGACCACAGTCCAAACCCACAGGGAACCAAATTCAAGTGACAACCTGAATGAGCCTGGAAACATCATTCAGTGAAGAGAATTATGCACTGGGGAGTTGTGAGCCCCCAGAACTTTTGGTTAGGAGCCTAGGTAGGCCGACACTTGACACCTTCGATTTCAGCCTCACGATACCCTCAACAGAGTATGCAGTTGAGCCTATCTGAATTTATGGCCTACAGAACTGTGGAATAATGAAATAGGTGTTGCGTTAAGACACTACGTTGATGGTAATTTGTTGCGCAGTCGTTGAAAGCTAATGCACAAACAGTATTTCATTTCCCTTTAGGCTCAAGGCAACACTATAACGTGAGGCTTTTCTATTTCTGTAATTAAGAAAATAGAGGCTTAGAAATACTGAATATCCTGATTAAGGTTCCAAAGTTAATCAGTCAGAGGGTTGGTGTCAGCAGAATTTAGATCTGTTTGCCACCAAAGACCACAGCCTTACCAACTATTCAATTCTGCCTTCAAAGGCAAGTGGTCAGAAGCTGAGAGCAGCTTGTTCTTATTTATTAGCTTATTTGGTGGTGTTTCATAATGGATTTGAACAATTGACTCATTCACACTAAATTCAGATAAATTTAGTTAGGAAAAAAGTAATTAGTAAATATATATAGGCCTAAGAATAAATGACTTCTGTTAGGACTTTTGGTAGTAAATGCTACCTGAAAGTGATCTAGATGATATGACTATAAGATACACTTTGCCACCCAGTTGGAATGAGTATAAACATAACATTATAGTTCTTTTTGTTTAAAAAAAAGAATTCATTTCACTTAGGACAAGATAAGAAGAGCATCCATGCTGTAGTATACTTTATGGGGATAAGTTCTACCTTTCATTCTTCCCCTACCCGTTTCAAACCTAACACTAGATTAATTTTTTGAAGGCAACATACCCATTCAGTACAAAGTAAACATTAAAGACTCCCCCACAAAGACACTTTAAGAAGAGGAGTATTTGCCCTAGTGTTATACAATGTTAGAAGATCTCTTTTTTTCTTCCATGTTCTTATTTAAATCAGCAGTGATGCATAGCAGGTTGCATGAGGTCTTTTGTATAAATACAATTGCACTTAATTCAATGAGAGAAACTGGAAAGTGAACAGATTAAGCAGCATACATTTTTATTTCACGTATAAAGCCTTGAGAAAAGGAAAGGCTACCAAAAGAGGTTAAAAAAATGAAGATGAATAAATAAAATATGTTCACGACAGGATAACAATCTGGGACCAGCTGCTGCTGAACAAACATTTATTATTACCATCCATCTGAGATTTAGGTAGAAAATAGAATTTCCAGAAAGATGCTGAACAGGAAATGCATATCTGATCATCAAATATGCAAAGCTCCCGACTCCTAAGGATAATTGTTTTCCAGCAAAAGGCTTGAGCTTGTTTAAGGGACATATAAATAACTCAAAGCTTGTGTGGGGATAAAGGAAACAGAGCTCAAATCTGTACATAAGCAGACCAAGGAATAAATTCTATATTATTTTGGCAGCAAAACCTGCTAGTAACTTCAGGTCTCCCTGGCTTGTCCTAAGTCTAAAGCACTGGAGGTATTTTCCTGGTGAGCTGTATGGTTTTGAGATCTGACCCTTTCTCAGTACCCGTACCACACCCCCTTGATCTGAGTCACCTTTGTCTCCCACCTGGATTACTACAGTAGCCTGCAAGCTGCTTTCTTGCTTCCATCTTTGGCTCTCTGTGATCTGGCTGCAATATACCAGCCAGGGCAATCTGCTTAAAATCTAAGTGAAATTTGGGCCGTTCCTCCTCTAAAAACCCTCCATTGGATTCCCAGTTCACCCAGAGTCAATGTCTAAATCTGTAAGCACCACATGATCTGTCCAATCTCCCACAGCCTTTGCCTCCCTGACTTTAGTCCACTCTTCTCCAGCCTCTGAGGTCTCTTTTTTGCTCCCCAAACAAATCAGGCAAGCTTCCACATTAAGGTTTTCTCACTTGCTATTCCCATGGCCTACAAACTTATCCTCCATACCTGCATGGAATTTTGTTCAAAAATTCAAATTTCTTAAAGCAACCTGCCATCACCCTTACATTGAAAAATGCCTTCTACTGTCTCATCATACCTGACCTCCTTCTCCTGCTCTATTTCTCTGTTTTCCCATACTATTCATCACCTTCTACCTACCACAGAGTTCACTTAGGATGCTTATTGTTGATTTTCTGCTTTCTTCCATTAGAAGTTAAGGTCCGTAAGCAGAGGGTCTTTGCTGGTGTCTGAAAGAGTGCTGTACAATAGAATTACAATGAGAGGCACATAAGTGATTTAAAGTTTCTAGCAGTTTCATTAAAACAGTAAATGGCAAAAGGTAAAACTAATGTAAAAATATATTTATTTTATGTAATAAGGTATTACAAATCCCAAAAATATTATCACTTCTATATGTGGCACTGGCCACACTTCAACTGCCCAATAGCTACATGTGGCTAATTGTTCTGCTATTAGTTAGCCCAGCTCTGGAACAATCCTGACACACTGTAACTTCTGAATATGTTGGCCCAATTTGCTGACATTTAATTTGCTGACAAATGAATAAATGAGATTCCAGCAGTGTCGTTCTGAGGTAAGCTGTCCAGTGGAAATTAATCATCTGTTCTGTCCTCCTCTTGGCCCAAATTCTCAGTCTAACACAGTCAGCAGTCTCGCTGTCTCTCTGTACCTCATCACTTGTCATATTTTGCTTAGTAAGTCACTCGAAAGAGATTTCCCTTCTAAATCCCAAGTGTGGATAAATTCTCTACATTTTTAAAGGACCTGCAATTCATTCTTTCTTGGGGCCTGGAGCCCTTCTGTGAATATGATAAAAGGAATAGAACCTACTCAAAGATAGATACACACACACATATTTTGCACATAATTTCAAGGGCTTCATGAAGCACTGATTACTGATCTTCATGACAGACTGAGATAGCAGGTAAGGTTTTTGGACTGATACAGTTAAAATGACCCTTGAAGTTCAAATTCCTCTAACTTTCCAGGCTGTATATCCCAAATAATTCCAAACTTGTGGAACTCACAGCAACCTTTTATAATCAATCTTTTGTATTCCTACTTTCCACTTTCCCACTTGGGATTATGTAAGCCCACATGAATTTCCTTCATTGTTTCCTAATTCTTCCTATTCTCTCAAACTTGACTTTGACTCTATTCTTCACTTTGCACATCCCTGCTTCTGTATTTCAGATAATGGGACAATCTTTATAAATATGCATTAAAGAGTGTTTGCTCTCTTCACAATAAATGACTTTTCAAAATATATATAATGTGGGGTAGGTAACTGTTCATTACAAATCATTACTTCTTCTTGTAACAATGAGATCTGTATTTTCTGCATTAATCTTTCTAACAACATATAAATTGGATTTGCATTTAACAAGAATACATATAGTGCCTGAGATCTGCTGTTGATGATTGGCAAGCAGGAAAATATATATTTTTATATATATATATCTCTTCAGTGTATGGAAAGCACATGACCACAAACAAAGGGATACATTATATTTCTAAAATATTTCTGCAAGCAGATGCTATCTGTGCCCCTCCATATTCTCTGACCCTTAACAAGTTACAGCCTACTCTTTCAACTAAGAACTCTCATACTTCTTGCCTAAGGAATACATTTTCTTGCTAGTGGAACCCATTTTGCCCACAGGCCAAAAGTGTTGGAGAATTAAGGCCCACTGGAATCATCCCTCAACCAATAACTCGTGAGATGTGGTATACAAATAGATGAGTGTTAGTGTATAAATCCCTTGCCTGCCAGGTGGGATAACTTGGAGCCATGTGTTTTATTCTGTCTCTGAGAGTTTCCACAGAAGCATTACATTCCATTTACTCACAGTGGCAGCTGACTTGAAACACACCCTTTCTTGGCTGCCTTCCCTTCCCTTCCCTTCCCTTTCACACTTCTACAATCCTCTTTCCACATTTCTCGGGATCATCTCCCAGGACTTGACTTGCACTTAAATCCTTGTCTCAAATTTTACCCTAGATGAATCCAATCTAAGACATAACATCTGCAAAATAAGTCTCTGAAACAGTGATACAAATAAAAATTGTATCAGTGGCCTGGAAATGAACACTGAAGTCAAGGAATGACTTCAGTAACGGTAGGAAATCTATGATATTTCATAAACCAATCATGTCATCACAATAATAATAAGCAGTGACAAGGGCAAACAATTAAAAAAATATTATAAGGCATTTGCAGACAGAGAATTTTGAACTTCATTCAGTGAATACATATGACAAACTCATTGTCAATGCTAGATCATAATACTGGTTAAATAGAATAGCACTTACTATTTTATATTTCATCACCGATCACTGTGATTTTCCATAATCTACACTCAGTAGGTACTGTTGAATTGCAAGGTGTCTATTTTTGCTTCCTTTATCTAACATTGACAATGAGTGTTCTATGTATTCACTGACTAGTGATCACCTAACTAGTTTAGTGCCTATTATATACAAAGGACTTTATAAGTTTGATCTCATTTTATCTTCTCAATAAACATATAGGATAGAGAATTTCAGCCCCAATTATTAATTGAGGACACAGGTTTAGAAATGATAACACACCCAAGTTAGAGAACAATAACTGGTAGAGTCAGGAAAAATAACCAGGTGTATTTGACCCTGCTGTATTTTGGTCGCTTAGCACCCATCCTGGTGTGTGCTCACAGGCATTTGGCCATCCAGCTCTCCTCCATGCACTATCTGTGTAATAGATACCTTAATGGGTACAGTGTAATTGGCTCATAACCAATCATAATCAGTGACATACTATGGAACATTTGCTAGGACATCTGGAAAAGAAATTCACATTTTCCTGAAGGATTTAAAGCTTAGAAGAAGTAAATTTTGGAAGTACTAAAGTCATATGCAAACACCACAAAAAAGGTGAAATTGAGAAACTGGGACCTGTAGTGGCATCACTTGAGCCTTTTTCCTAAACTGAATGTGAGGCTATTCCTATCCCACTAGTATACCAGTTGCATGAGAAAATTAATTCCATTATGACAATCCAGTTTTCATTCAGCTCTTCTGTTTCTAACAACTGAAGGGAAAATGACTAATACAGAGCCCAAAATTCACTTCCAATCACGGGCCTTGGCTTCCAGAACCGCATGACTTCTTTCAAAAACGAAGCAATGGTATAAATTCTGTGACCATTTTGTGAAGATGTTACTTCTTTTACTTCTTCTTCTTTCTTTTAACACAACATACAAGATTTTCCCTATGTGGAAAACTGTAGGTCTATGGTTTTTCATTCGGTACATTTCTAGATCTCTTTAACAGACAATGCAAGTTCATTTGCCATTCTACCAGAGTAGTTATTACCGAAAAAAATATATACTCTTCCAATTACTATAGTTTCCAATTACTATACCATCCTTATCCTCATACAGACTATTCTCACCATAGCAGCCAGAATAATTTTGTTTTGGAAAAATGTCAGCAAAATGATATACCACTTCACACCCGATAGGATGACTATAATAATTAAAAAAAAAAAAAAAAGACAATAATAGATGCTAGCAAAGATGTGACGAAACTGATGGTAGGGAAGTAAAATAATTCAGTCACTGTAGAAAGTGATTTGGTGATTCTTCAAAGAGTTAAGTATAGAATTAATGTATGACCCAGCAATTTCACTCTTAGGTGTACACACAAAATAATTGAAAACTGGTGCTGAAACAGCTACTGGTGCACAAATAGTACACGAATATAATAGTACTATTGTGAACCTCAGTATTACTCACAATAGCTTAAAGGTGAAAACAGCTGATAGGTGGCTCAATGACGGCTGGATAAAAAACGTGGTAGGGGCTGGGCGCGGTGGTTCACGCCTGTAATCCCAGCACTTTGGGAGGTCGAGGCGGGCGGATCACGAGGTCACCAGATCGAGACCACGGTGAAACCCCATCTCTACTAAAAATGCAAAAAATTAGCTGGGCGTGGTGGCGGGCGCCTGTAGTCCCAGCTACTCGGGAGGCTGAGGCAGGAGAATGGTGTGATCCCGGGAGGCGGAGCTTGCAGTGACCTGAGATCTCGGCACTGCACTCCAGCCTGGGCAGCAGAGCAAGACTTCGTCTCAAAAACGAAACAAAACAAAACAAAAAAAACCTGGTAGATACATACCGTGGAATATTATTCGCCATAACAGGAATGAAGCACTGACATGTAATACGTGCAACAGTGTGAATTAACTTTGAAAACATTATGCCTAGTGAAAGAAGTCAGATTCAAAAGATCACATGCAGTGTGATTCTATTTATATTAATTAACAGGAATAAATAAATCTGTATAGACAAAAAGTAGATCCATGTTTTCCAGGACCTGTAGGAGGGGAGATGGAAATGACTGCCTAATTGGTACAGAGTATTTCTGAGAGGTGATGAAAATATTTTGGAACTCGATACAAGTGATCATTGTACAACCTTGTGAATGTACTAAAGGCCACTGAATTGTTCACTTTTTTAAATGGTTAATTTTACATTATGTGGATTGCACCTTCTTTTTTTCAAAACTTGGGGGAAAAATGGCAATTTAATTTGCTCATCTTGTCCAATCCTCCAATGTCTTCCCATTTCACTCAGGGTAAAGGACAAGGTCCTTATCGTGCCCCACTCAATCTGTCCCTATGTTACTTCTCTGGGGCCCTTGTGTTCTACTCTCCTCTTTTCTCTTTTCACACTGGTTTCTTAGTTGTTCCCTAGAAACTCAGATCTGCTCTCTCCTACTACCCCAGGGCCTGTGAACTGCTGTTTCCTCATTTCCTCTTTCTGGAATGCTATTCCTCCAGATGTTTGCATAACTCACTCATTCCCTTCCTTTGAGACTCTTTTATTGAGCTCAGCTGTCACTTTTAAAGTGAGGCTTTCTCTGACCAAAATATTTAGGGTACATATCATTATCCATGGCATTGCCTACTCATTCCTGCCTTTATTTTCAGGGACGACGTATCACTATCCAACACCCAATTTTTTTTTAATGTATTTTATTTCTTTCCCTTTCCAGAGTGGAAAGTCCTTGAGGACAAGGGTCTCTGTTCTGTTTCCAGTTGTCTCCCCAATGCCTACACTGCTGTAGACTCTCCAGTCATCCCACAAATGCTTACTGACCTCTTTCTAGCTGTATATTTTATTGATCAGATGCACTATAGGGAGACTCTGACTCAAAACTGACTTACCTGGGAAAGAAGGCAAAGTGTTACTGTGTGATTCCAACTCAGGCTAGGTGGTTGTGAAGCTGGCAGCAGGGGCAGCCACTTCTTGATAAGGGCTCATGCTTAGGCTACCTTGGGGACCCAGTACTGAAATGAGTTTTGAGAATCATTCCTAGAAGCTCAAAATAGTTTGTTTTTGCAGCCTTCCCAATGATTCCATAAGTTATGTGAGCCGCTTAATGAATCCCTTGGTGCTTAATTAACACTAGATTCCATTGTCTTCAAATGAGACACTTGAATGATGTACTATGATACAGGTAGAATAACATTATGAAGTTATTCTGCATTAAATTAATAAGCTCCCCTATTTCTCAACCAGAGAAACAACTAATATCTCATGAGTGCTTGCTTCTTAAAAAAAAATTATTTGATGCAGGAAATTTCTGATCTAAGCACCCCTATGTTTTAAATGTATTGCTATAAAAATAAAGTCTGCTAAATTACCCCAAAAGTGAGTAATTTACTTGCTTGCTTTGGGTCATAGAAGAGTTATCCATGAGCAGTGCTATTTACTTATTCTAAATATTTTTTCTCTATATTTCTATACCAGTCAAGTATTGTTGCTTAACCAACAACTAGGGAATCTAAGTGGTGACGATGGATAATGATTCTTCACATCTATGGGTCTGCTGACTGATGAGTGGCTGATCTAAGGAGAGATCCTCTGAGTGACTCTACAACATGTTGTAGGTCTGGCTGAGCTTGACTCCTTACTCAAGTCTATTCCAAGCAAAGTGGCAACTATTTTTCTGGGAAATAACTTTTCATTTAATTGCAGAGGAACCAGTGGTCATGTGCAAACCCCCTTAAGTCCTAGATTTGGCCACTGTCACTTCACCACATTCCACTGGCCAAAGTGAGTCTCATGGTATAGCTAAAGGTAGCAAGAGGTAGAAAGTATACTCTTTGTTTTTAGAAGAATTGCAAAGTTTCATGGCAATAAACAAGGATTCAGGATAGGCTAAAAAATTGGGCCCAATAACTCAATCTACTACACCATCTCTAGTTTAATAGGAGATTCAAAGTAATAAAAAAAAATCAGACCCCAATTTTATCATGAGTTTTATTATTATTAATTCTAAATAACTGAGAGGATGAGTTTTACAGCTTTTGTTTTTAAATTTAATGATCATAATACACATTTAATTTGTATAAGCCCTCTACATGCACAATATAAGGAAACGAATAGAAACTCCTGAACACCCACCAGGAGTACATTTCCCTTTTCCTTAATGAATGAATACCTCTCCCTGGCATGTAAGTCTAGTCAAATTTTAAGTCTTTCGCTTTCAGGAAGACACAGAAGATGACCATAAATTTATAAAATGTGACATTTCAATCAAGCCCCAAGCTGTTGGCTAATTACATTCCACTGCACTTAAAGGAAAAACAGGAGATGTCATGTTGGTGTAGAGATGAGCACAAAATTGTCCTTAGTACTTCACTGATCATTATGAATACCTTGGTATCAAATTACTCAGGAAAGAGAAAGTAGTAAATCCTTCTAAAAGTTGTATTTCCAATTTTCTTTTCAATTTCATTTTAGAGTAAATTTGGACACAGGTTTATTCAAAAGCTGACATTTTCTTTCCCCACATCTTTCCTGTATAAAAAATATGTATAATGGATCTACTGGTAGCATTAGAGACCATTAAGCTACGGAAGCATGAAATCTACTAGAAATTATTATTTTAATTCTATGCACTTGTGCATAACAGGATGATTTCTGTGCCAAATAAACCTTCATCAGGGCTCTACCTAGTATTCTACATACTAATGGGGCTTGAAGTTTAGAATACAGATGTGTGGGGATGCAGCCAGAGAAATGCACTCGAAGTCAAGAGACTAGTTGTCTGTCTCCAGGGAATTATCAGCTAGTGAACTAAAAACTGAAACAAAACATACGCCACTCGTCCACTGTTATTTGGCTTTTCTCCTTGGCGGTGTAACTAAGCTAACCTGACCTGGTTTTCTAAGGACATAATATGTGAAATACTCAAGAGGCACTCCTATTCTATCAAGAGATAATTTCTCTCACACAGACACATACACACAAATAACTAGTGATATATGCCATGTCCATAAAAAAGACAACTGATTAAAGGGACTATTTCCATTTTTTTCAGCTTAATGAAGTGATAACTGAGTTTTGAAATCACTCCCTTCTACGTTTTTGGCAGGAAGTAGTCTCACTTTCCAATGAGCTATTTGCTGAAATGGGTAACAATTTACAGTGAGATGATGGTGAAGAGTAGCAAAGTTATTATTTATTTTGTTACTTTTCCACCTGGGGAAAGAGGAGGGTAAGTGTGGATAACAAGGAAAATGGATAGGGAAGGAAAATCATTGTGGCACTTGCTACAAAACACCTATTAAAAGCAGGACATGTTTATCTTTGGTTTCATTTTACATTTGAAAATCAAAAACATTACAGAGCTAGAAGGAGCTTCAGAAGACATCACCTCCATTCTTTTGTTCTAAGGAAAAACTGCAAGGAAACAAGCAGTGAAGTGATTGAAACTCGAACTGCAATTGTGCCATTTTTTCTCCTACAATGTGTAAAGTATGTGTTTCAAGAAAAAGGAGCATTCTGTGTCATTTATGCATGGAATGATTCAGAAAATCTGCATTTCTGACATCCCTCATTCTATATCTAAAATCTGGTAATGATGAAGATGGATTAAGAATATAATATTATGAAGTAATTGTTATTTACCGTTTCTTTTTTCTTCTTCGTCTTCATCTTTTTTTTTTTTTTTTTTTTTTCTGAGGTAGGGACTTCACTTAACTCCTCCTTGTTAGGGCTATAAGGAAGGAAGGAAGGAAGGAATCTATTTTCAAATATTGCAATCAATAATTGTGATCATGAAAAATTATTGTCTTTTCTTTTACCAAGATGTAACTTTTAGGATAGACAATATATGTAAAAAAAAAAAAAAAAAGAAAGAAAAGAAAGAGAAAAGAAAGAAAGAAACAAGAATATGTGCTTTATCCAGTTCAAAGTCCTTAAAATTTATATGAATTTTTGCCAAGGTATCTACCTTGCAAAATTTTTTGTGAATGAATTTATTTAGAGAAATAAAAGATTGTGGGCTGGGAGCAGTGGCTCACACCTGTGATCCCAGCACTTTGGGAGGGTAAGTGGGAGGATCACAAGGTAAAGAGATTAAGAACATCCTGGCCAACATGGTGAAACCCCGTATCTACTAAAAATACAAAAATTGGCTGGGCGTGGTGGCGCTCACCTGTAGTCTCAGCTACTCAAGAGACTGAGGCAGCAGAATCACCTGAACCCAGGAGGCGGTGGTTGCAGTGAACCGAGGTCACTCCACTTCTCTCTAGTTTGGCAACAGAGTGAGACTCAGCCTCGAAAAAAAAAAAAAAAAAAAAAAGAAAAGAAAAAAAGATTTTGGTGGTATAATATTAGGTTCTCTAGAAAGAATGTTCCCTGAGCTTCTGCCTCATTTTTCAGCATTTCAAGTACCAATCCTCAGCAGAAGCACTAAGTTGAATTTAGAATCCTATAAATTTTGTCAAATAACAACAAAGGGATATATGATCACCCAGTTAATGATCACATGCTCTACTGAGTTACCGTCTGAATTGAAGTGAGTCAGGTAGGATGTGTTTCACTGAATCATAGTGGTGTTTCTAAAAAGAAAACAAAAAAAACTTTTCCAAAGTTATAATACACAAGAACATGAAAATAAACTTCCTGAGCTACAATTCAGGAATTAAATCACATAGTTACAGAATATCATTACAAATTTCATAGCAAAAAAGGTGTTATTAATATCCTTGAATTCACTGATTAAACCTATTTCTTTTTTTTCTGCAATTTATGTAAATTGTGTAGGTTTGCTTGTTTTAAGATGAAATGTATCAAGCTGGGATTTGCAAACTTCTTTCAGTTTCATATTTCTGCCCAATTGTTATAAATGTGCTTATATTTTTCCAACCACTGAAACTTATTTATAATGACATTCATTATGTGTTAGAAACTATCTAACTCATGCTTAAATGTCTAAAATGGAAATTGCATTCAGAGACACAAGACAGATTTATTTATTTATTTATTTATTTATTTATTTATTTATCTTACCAAGCTAAGAAAACCCAACAACCAATATTTTCTGATTCATCCTGGAAACTCAATGTGTCAGATATCAGGGTAGTTTTCTTTTTCCATCTGCAAATAAATAATAGGAATCACAGTCACTCCTTGCTGTAATGACTGCATCATCGACTTCATCAGTTATTTAGAAAGCTAGGGAGAAAACCAGCGACAGCTGTAAAAGGGCCTGGAATTGTTTGGAGGAGACCTTACATGCTATAGTTTCAGGATAAAGGCGGAATTATAAATGAACTTGGGAAACTTTGCAAGGTACTAACTGTAAGTCCCATGCTGTGCAGTCTGCCTGTGCAAAGGAAAATCCCCTTTCAAGAGATTAGCGGAGGTGGTTTGTATGTGATCACAGCAGCTGAGATGATGTGTGACTTTTGCCTAGCTTAAAGTGGATTAGCAAGACTTAAAAGACGGAAAATTGTTTTGTGTGAAGCTCACCATGCTTTTGGAAACATAAATGAAATCACAGTCCTATGAAC
Organism: Papio anubis; assembly: GCF_008728515.1. Taxonomy (NCBI): domain Eukaryota; kingdom Metazoa; phylum Chordata; class Mammalia; order Primates; family Cercopithecidae; genus Papio; species Papio anubis. Next base: position 65,273,518 of record NC_044977.1, read on the forward strand.
TTAGAGATGATTTCTATTAGTTCAACATGGTGAAAATCCCCTTCTAAAAGATTAAACAAAAAAGGATTGTGGCTTGCCAATATTCACATCGGCTGATGATTGTTACACATTTGAAAACAATTTCTTAGAATTTCTTTTTAATTCATCCACAAAGATGTCACTTTAAGTGTCTGAGTGACAATGTGGTAAAATAGAACACTGGGTAAGAAATAGAAACAATGAAATTCGGTTCCCAAGTCAGCCACTGACTATCTGGGTCACTTTAGATAAAACACTTAACCTTTCTTAGAGTTTGTATTATCATCTATAAAATGAAAGAATATACACCACACAGCCCTTACAATTTTGCAGAGTAAATCCAATTACAGTGTGTATTTAAGGGAGCTTTAAAAGCAATGAAATATTAAGTTTTAGTTATTATTATTCACATCTTTGGTTGTAACTATGGATCCTTTCTATTAATATCACATAATAAACAAATCAATGTCTGATTTCTCTGAAAACCCTCTTTTTCTATAATAAAAAGTGAAGGAATAAAGATGAGTTCTATAAGACAGATCATTGGGGTGATTGAATGTCGTTGCCTTCCCTCTCTTCCACCAGCAAAATTTATCATACCATCTCACCAAATAATTTAGGTTGCTTTTGTAAGCCAACAGACCTTGCTTCATTTTTCACAAATATATGAAAGTAAAAGCTATACCACATGTTTAATAGTGACCCTTGGAGTATATATCTCCTCACAAGAAACCAACAGTATTGTAAAAAGGCAAGAGAGTCCACAAAGGAATATTTGTCTTTCTTAACTTCTGTCTGGGCCGCCAGTGTCCAGCATTTAGTGCTTTCTTCTCTGTCAATCTTTACGAAGAGGAAGACGCTTTTCAACAAACTATCAAAATCATTAAGATTATAAATACGAGTCAACCCTCTGTTTTTATGTCCTCTTTTTCTCCATTGACTTTTGGCAGGTGCTTAGAGAAAGAAATATTTCGGAGCCCTGACATTTCAGTGAAAAACAAAGAGGCCTATTGACCAATTTCTGGGGCACACTGTCTTTGGTAAAAGGTTAATCTTCTCAGCTTTTAGAATTTGGAAGTCCCAGTAAGCAGCACCTGGTCTGTTCTGCTATCGCTTTACCAGCTGCAAAGCTCTAAAATAGGAGAATCTTCCATTTAAAACAAAATTTACAAAAAGAAAAAAAAGAAAAATGAAATACGTTGCAAAGGAAGTTTAATGAATAAAACAGAATACAGCAAATAATAGAGAAAGTGGCACATCACTCAATCACTGACATTCTTCTAAAATTACAAACTTTGTAACCTGATACAGATTTTTACTTGATACATCTATACCAGTTACAAAGTAGAAATTATTAAGAATTCATATATTTAAAATGGAGAAATGATTATCTTGAAGTATGGCATAAAATTTAAGTAGGAAAATAATACCCACCACATTTCTCCTTTTCATTCACTGTCTCAGTTGATCATTTAATCCCAATAAATTTGTGCCCATATTTTCTGACAGAACAAATATTTAGGGAGATTAAGTAACAGCTGAAATTTGACTCCCAGAAGTCTGAATCCAAAGCCTAATCAGAATCTCATAGACTACATTGTGGTGAAACACACATATTGTGCATTTTTAGCAGTCAAGAAATAGCTTCTGATTTTCATTAAAATTATAAACATATTTACAACATGGAAAATGCAAAAACATAGGATCATAATTTTTAAAATCAAAATATTGGGATAAACAAATGGCCAATGGTATTTCTGAAATATTACAGTGCATTTTACTGTTGGTCAAGCCTTTGTTGACTGTTTCTGTCTAGTTCTGGACTTAAAGTCAATCTAGAATTATTGGATAACTATTAGAAATCCAACAACTTCAATGAAGAAAGTCATAATAATCTGAAAGATGAAGCTTTTGTAGTGGGTATTTGAAGAAAGTCCAGCAGTTCAAACGATATCTATTACTAGGCAAAACATCCACTGGGCTAATGTGAATCAGGCCCAAGACCTTGTCAAGCTGATGAGAAAGCCCCAATGTCTCCTTTTTAAAAGACTTGCACTTGAGAGTATAGAAGCCTGTTGATTATGACTACATGATTCCAACAAGGACTTAGCAGATTTGAAAAATAAAAAGAGGGCCGGGCACAGTGGCTCACGCCTGTAATCCCAGCACTTTGGGAGGCCGAGACCGGCTGATTACGAGGTCAGGAGATCGAGACCATCCTGGCTAACACGGTGAAACCCCGTCTCTACTAAAAATACAAAAAATTAGCCGGACATGGTGGCGGGCACCTGTAGTCCCAGCTACTCGGGAGGCTGAGGCAGGAGAATGGCGTGAACCCGGGAGGCTGCTGTGAGTCGAAATCTCGCCACTGCACTCCAGCCTGGGTGACAGATCAAAAAAAAAAAAAAGGAAAATAGAAAGAAACGAGGTGTGACGGTTAATACTGAGTGTCAACTTGATTGAATTGAAGGATACAAAGTATTGATCATGGGTGTGTCTGTGAGGGTGCTGCCAAAGGAGGTTAACATTTGAGTCAGTGGGCTGGGAAAGGAAGACCCACCCTTAATCTGGGGGAGGGGGTGGGGGGGAGGCGGGGAGAGCGGGACATAATCTAATCAGCTGCCAGCGCAGCTTGAATACAAGCAGGTAGGAAAACGTGAGAAGAGAGACTGCCCTAACTTCCCAGGCTACATCTTCCTCCTGTGCTGGATGCTTCCTGCCCTTGAACATCAGACTTCAAGTTCTTCAGTTTTGGAAATTGAACTCGCTCCCCTTCCTCCTCAGTCTGAAGATGGCCTATTGTGGGACCTTGTGATCCTCGTGCTGATACTTAATAAACTCATATATGTGTGTATGTGTATATATATATAATTCATATATGTTATTCATATGACATATATGAATATATATGAATAATATATATGAATTATATATTATGGAAATATATATTTCCATAATTCCATTAGTTCTTTCCCTCTAGAGAACCTTGACTAATACACCAGGTAACAATGATATCCTCACGGCACTTGGTTCCAGCCATGCCTGACAGACCTATTGCTAGGATTTTGAGTTAGATTAGTCAAACAAATTTGCTTTCATGTCTGGGATAGTCTTCATTGTGAGAGGACTCTGAAGTTTTTTAATCCATGAAGATTACATTTTAAAATTTCCTACTAGTAAGAAATTTCAAAAATAGAACAGATACATGTAATAAATTGCTATTGTAAATGTCGTAAAATAAATAAATTTGCTCTAGTGGGCAAATCTAAGATGATTTGCTATCACGTTACTTTGTAACATGGTAGGAAAAGCTCAGCACACAATATATTGTCATGAGAACAGAAGGAAAAGAATATACAAAAATACTGTTTGAAAGAAAACCAACGGGTGACAGGAAGAAATAGATTAACAGTGATTATGCTGGTATTTTCCACATTGTAAAAATAAACACCTTTTCATCTTTGTAGTTTAAGAGAATAGAACACCAAAAAATACAAGAAGTAAATAATAGCTGCCACAATATTAAAATGTCCAATCAAAATGATTTGTGCTAATTTAATATTATGCTAAAATATTCTAATATAATCAACCTTTAGGCTAGCTCCAGATGGAGAGAACAGAATTGATAACACTGTAAGATGCTTTGTGCTCTGCTTTCAAGTATCTCACTCAGTAGGTATGAGATCTCAAAATAACATCATTGAGAACAGAGGCTGCTGGCCAGCATATTTTAGAGTAAGATTATTGGATACAGGTTATATCCCAAGCCATTGTGGTCAGGATACATTGCAGACTAAATCTGACTAGGGGGAAATAAAAGGAGTTTTTTCATAGATAATAATAAAAAGTTCCTAAATTAGAATTTCCTAAATATACTCACCCCAAATAGTACTCATCTCATATTGCTGCATTCATCCACAGCATGCATTTTGGAATTTTACATTTGTCTTCTAGGTCTCATCCTGTCATTTGATATTCCACTGATGTACTGGCAAACCTCAAAAACCTCAAACTCTTGAGAGCTGTATACCAGAAGAAAATAACAATTATCCTTTGTTCTTCCCACTCAGTTAAAACCGTTATTTAACAACTAAAATGCAGACAAAATTTCTGAAATCACATTCAATAAACAACAATAATTGAATTCAATTAGTTAGGGAAAAAGAGAAATAATTAAAAGCAAAACAAAACAAAACAAAAAAACAGTCTTATCCAAATGGACATCCAAAGCCATCCTATCTTAAGAGAAAGGGTTTTTGCGCTCTCAGAAATAACTTCTAATTATCAGCAATACCATGTAATAATAACAATAGTTTTTTTATAGGGCTTGGATTACTACAGGGCACCATTTTTAACACTTTTGCATATGGTAATTCATTAAATCCTCACAATAACTCTTTGAGTTATGTACCAATATTACTCCCAGTTTAGAAAAGAGGAAACCAATTTAAAGACAGGTTATGTAACTTGTCAATGGTCACACAGCTAAACCCAGGGTTCGATAGCTATACAACTTGACCATTACTCCAAAGTACTGACACTCATGCAGTGGCTATTCTGGGAACTGCTAATAGAACCCATGTGGTTAATTCTGGCTCATTCTCTGTAGTACACACCTTAATGATACTGACTATCCAATTCAGGCTTATAACTGTTTCAAAAAAAAAAAAAAAAAACTAACCAAAATAACCAAAATAAAACTTAGAAGCTAATGTGCCATACCATATATTGAGTGCTATAAAGTTAATTAAAATTAATATGTGAAACATCATTTATAAGCAAAGATTTTTGTTTATTTTTTTCCTCATTAGCACTAGCCCCATTGAGCTTCTGAACATATCTCATTGTTATTGAAAATTGCAGCCCATACCTATTTATGCGATCATTTTCTCTGTTGAAATAAAAAGATACATTCTCCAAAAGAGTTCATATTCAAAGTAGATTGAATATGATGGTTATGTAACATAAAGCCCTATGATATTTGAGTTGACCATAATTCTCCTGGTTAAATCCTACCATAATATCTATCTATCTATCTATCTATCTATCTATCTATCTATCTATCTATCAATCATCTATATAATTTACTTTACAGTCATGTATCCCATAAAAACATTTCGCTCAAGAGCAGACCGAATATACAACGGTAGTCCTATTAAAAAAAAAAAAAAATGGAGCTGAAAAATTCGTATACCCTGGTGACATCTTAGCCATCCTAACATCATAGTGCAGTGAATTACTCACGTGTTTTTAGTTATACAGGCATATGCAAACCTACTGCATTGCTAATGATATGAAAGTATGGGACATACAATTATGTACATTATCTAATACTTAATAATGATGGTAAATGATGATGTTAGTGTTTGCACATTTACTATACTGTAGTTTTTATTGTTATTAGGAGTACGTTCTTTCTGCGAAAAAAAATAAAAGTTAACTGTAAAACAGTCTCAGGCAGGTCCTTCAAGGGGTATTCCAGAGGAAGGCATTGTCATAGGAGATGACAGCCCCATGCATGATCTTGCCCCTGAGGACCTTCTAGTGGGACAAGAAGTGGAGGTGGAAGATGATAATATTGAAGATTCTGACCCTCTGCAGGCCTAGGCTAATGTATGTGTTTGTGACTTCGTTTTTGACAAATAAATAAATAAATAAATAAATAAATAAACAAACAAATAAAAACAGAAAAAGGCTTATCAAATAAGGTTAAAGAAAATACTTTCATATAGTGGTACAATTGTGTTTTAAGCTAAGTGTTATGACAAGAGTAAACTTAAAAATATTTAAAAGTTTATAAAGTAAAAAAAGTTGCAGTAACCTCAGGTTAATTTATTATCGAAGAAAGAATTTTTTAATAAATTTAGTGTAGCCTAAGTATACTGCCTTTATAAAATCTAGAGCAGTCTTCAGTAATGTCTTAGCTTTTCATGTTCACTCACCATTTACTCACTGCCCCACCCAGAGTATCTTCCAGTCCTGAAAACTCCATTCACAGTAAATGCCCTGTGCAGGTATACTATTTTTCATATTTTATACTGTATATTTACCATACATTTTTCTATGTTTAGATAAGTTTTGGCACACAAATACATATCATTGTGTTACAATTGCCTACAGTATTCAGTAGAGTAACATCTTCTCTAGGGTTGTATCCTAGAAGTAATAGGCTATACCACATAGCCTTGGTGTGCAGTAGTCTATACCATGTAGGTTTGTGTAGAGACACCCTGTGATCACAAAATGACAAAATCACCTAAAGATGCATTGCTCAGAACATATCCCCATTGTTAAGCAACATATGACTATACATATATCTATATTTTTAATGTATGCAAAGGAAAATTGAATTCCAAACAAAAGATTCACTTTTTGAATTATGTATAAGAGTAAGCTGATAAATGATTTGTGAACATCATTTCAGTGTATTATGATTGAAACTGGTCCTTCCCTTTTGTAGGCATTGCATCATTCCCTACTTGCATATTTAATTAGCAGGTATAATAATTTTGTCCCAGTAATTTGTGCCTTTGTGTGAAAAATGTTTTCCCTCTTTCATTCAACCAGCCTTCAAGTGTCTCCTGAGTATCGGGTCCTCACCTAGAGGCTGGTGATACAACTATGAACATGACATGCACAAAGAGACAATCAAAAGACATATAGGAGAGTAATCCCAACAAATAAAGATTGTGGTAAATATTATGAAGGTGTTCTAGGTTGAAGAATGTCCACCCAAAAATTCATGTCCACCCAGAACCTGGGATATTAACCTATTTAAAATTAGTTCCTTTGCATCTAATCAAGTTGCATTTAATTCAAACATCCTGAATAAGGGTAGGTCCCAAATCCAGTGTGACTCTTGGCCTTATAAGAAAGGGGACATTCCAACACAGAGACACTTCACACACAGTAAAGAACACTGAGCAAAAACAGGTACAGATCTAAGTGATGTGTCTACCAGCCAATTAAAGTCAAGGGTTACTGACAACCACTGACCACCAGGAGCTAGGAAGAGATAAAGACGGCTCCTCCCCTGGAGCTCTCAGAACATAACCTTGCCAACATCCTGATCTCAGACCGCTAGGCTCCAGAACTGTGAAAAAATGAATTTCTGCTGCATAAGCCACCTATGTGTGGTAGTATTATGGCAGCCCTGGGACACTAATACAGATGAGTACAACAGAAGACAATTCAGGAGGGCAGTTAGCACAGGGTGGGGGGTCAAAGAAAGCACATCTGAGAGGTGACTTGAGGGGAGATGTCGAGTGTGAATCAGCATTGTGAGGGGAAAAGGGTTCTAGGCATGGGAAATAGCAAAAACAAAAGTCCAGGGTCAAGAAAGAGCTCACACTTTAAGGAGAGAAGTAGGGTCTGGAGGAGAGAGAGAACGAGAAAAAGACCAAGAGATAGAGATGCATAGGAAGAAGTAGAAGAGGTGGATAAGGGACTAAGAATAAGGACTAGCCTTGAGGGATATCCACCACAGTGAGGAACAAAACCACATTATTAATAGCTACAATTCATGGAATGTACAGAGTTCAAAGAGAGGAAGCAATGATTTGCTTCTGTGCAACCAGTGAAAGATTTGCTGAAAAAGTGCCATTTGTACTGGGTTTTAAACACACAAATGCAATTTGGGTATTATCTTAGGTCAGAGTCCCTAAAAGCAAAACCTGAGATGGGGACACTCAAACAAGGAATTCGTTGAGGGAGTACACTCTAAAGAAAGGGAAAGACTAAGTCAGGATGTGGTTTCAAGTGATGTCTAGCCTGTTTGATCCCAAAGGAAAGAGGGAGTGCAAATTGCACAGGGAACTCTCTTGCCTTTGAGGCAAAGTAGCTGGGCTTTCGTATCCTCTGTACCAGTTAGTCACTGGCTCTGGGTGAATTGTGCAGCTGGGTTGATGATGGAGGAACCTCACTTCCCCAAGAAGCAGTTTCCATTGCTCAAGGATAACCCTATGAATGAGAATGCAAACAGGAGCCTTTGGCAGGCACACCATTATGAGTGATCCCAGAGGGCTGGATAGGGGAAAAGGGCATCCGTTACCAATGTAAAGATATAAGCTGGTCATAGGGATTAGAACTATTTCAGAACACAAGAATCATAAGGGCAAAGCCTCTTCTATTCAAATCCACTCCAGCTGACTAATCTTATAAAATGAATAAGGAAGGACAGGCTAGACCCTGACTGGGGTCTCTGTAGGTAGTCTCCACTAACTTTCCTCATCTCTGTCTCATGACTGTTACATTCAGCTTCTACTAAACAATAACAGGAGGAAGAAAAGAGCTTGTATAGCTTCCCTCCTTACTGTAACGTCTCAAAATGAGGTAAGTTGATGACAAGAATATGTGTTATATAATTGAGAATAGACGTTGGTTCAAATAGCATGGTGATAATTTCCAGGCAAAATACCTACAATAAGAAAAAGGCAATTTAATGGCAGTCTTGTGCTAGGAACAGCAGAAGAGTTTCATCTCATGTGCCAGCTTTGTTCAAATGTCCAAGTCACTGTGTTAAAAAAGAGTCTGAGGCCCAAGAGGACCCACAGACCCTCTGAAGGAACTGGGTTACTCCTGCAGGACCCAGGGGACCGCCCAAAACTGTGAGTACCCCAACTGCAGATGTGAGAAACACACACTCCCACTGGAGAAGCTGAAGTTCTGTTTGTGGGAGACATTTCTGACTTTACCTGGAGCTGAGTCAATTTGGAGAACCGAGCAAAATCCAGGGGTAGAGGAAGCAGGAGAAAGGCCCTGGGGGCTCTCTGGGTCCCCTAACAGACCATTCCTGCCTGGCACCACAGGGATCCAATGGAAGAGGAGCGGTGGGTAAAACTACACAGGGACAGAGAAATCTCTAGCTGAACTTTGTAACAATTTGAACAGGGTGAGAAACCTCCTGGCCAGAACATGGGGCAGGGTGCAAATCCTGTGTGCAGACTCCACAGGTTGGAGAAGAACCAGGGCCTTTTTTCCTCAGCCGGGAGGCAGATAGTGGGGGACAGGTTTTCAAGCCAATATTGCTCTCCGCCTGGAAACGGTCTGAGGGCTCTTACAGGGTACACAGTGGTAGTGAGACCGGCTGGTCGGTTTGTGTGGGTGCTGGGTGAGGTCTGTGACTGCCAGCTTTCTCCCACTTTTCCAGACAACCTGCATGACTCATCAGAGGCAGGAAAATCCTCCTAGGTGCACAACTCCAGTGACCTGGGAATCTCACCCCATCCCCCACAGCAGCCACAGTAAGACCCGCCCAAGGAGAGTCTGAGCTCAGACCACGTAGCCCTGCCCCCACCTGATAATCCTTCTCTACCCACCCTGGTACCTGAAGACAAAGGCCGTATAATCTTGGGAGTTCTAGGGCCCCACCCACCACCAATTCCTCCCCATAATACCATAGCTGATGCTCTCTGGAAAGCACTACCTCCTGGCAGGAAGCAAAGCAGCACAAAAATAGAGCATTAAACCACCAAATCTAAGAGCACTCACAGAGTGCATTGCACCCCCACCACCCCCACCAGAACAAGCACTGGTGTCCACAGCTAAGATACCCATAGACGGTTCACATCACAGGACTCTGTGCAGACAACCCCCAGTAACAGCCAGGAGCCGGAGAGACTCACTGGGTGGGTGGCTAGACCCAGAGGACAGACAACAATCACTGCAGTTTGGCTCACAGGAAGCCACATCCATAGGAAAAGGTGGAGAGTACTACATCAAGGGAACACCTTGTGGGAGAAAAGAATCTGAACAACGGCCTTCAGTACCAGACCTTCCCTCTGACAGGGGCTACCCAAATGAGAAGGAACCAGAAAACCAAACCTCATAATATGACAAAACAAGGCTCTTCAACACCGCCAAAAAATCACACTAGTTCACCAAGAATGGATCCAAACCAAGAAGAAATCCCAAAAAGAATTCAGAAGGTTAGTTATTAAGCTAATCAGGGAGCGACAAGAGAAAGGCGAAACCCAATGCAAGAAAATCCAAAATATGATACAAGAAGTGAAGGGAGAAATATTCAAGGAAGTAGATAGCTTAAAGAAAAAAAATCAAAAAATCAGGAAACTTTGGACACAATTTTAGAAATAAGAAGTTAGAAGTAAGAAATTCAGAGCTCAAAGACAAGGTCTTCAAATTAACCCAATCCAACAAAGACAAAAAAAAGGAATAATAAAATATAAACAAAGCCTCCAAGAAGTTTGCGATTATGTTAAATGACCAAACCTAAGAATAATCAGGGTTCCTGAGGAAGAACAAAGTTCTAAAAGCTTGGAAAATATAACTGGGGGAATAAGCAAGGAAAATTTCACCACCCTTGCTAGAGACCTAGACATACAAATACAAGAAGCACAAAGAACACCTGGGAAAATAGATCATTTGCAGTTAGGAGTTAAAGATCAGCCTGGCCAACATTGTGAAACCCCGTGTCTAGTAAAAATACAAAAATTAGCCAGGCATGGTGGTACATGCCTGTTACCCCAGCTACTTGGGAGGCTGAGGCAGGAGAATTGCTTGAACCTGGGAGGTGGAGGTTGTAGTGAACCAAGATCCCACCACTGCACTCCAGCCTGTGCAACAGAGCAAGACTCCATCTCAAAAAGACAAAAAAAAAAACCCATTTGCCTAGGCACATTGTCATCGGGTTATCCAATAAGACGAAGGAAAGAATCTTAAGAGCTGTGAGACAGAAGCACTAGGTAACCTATAAAGGAAAACCTATCAGATTAACAGCGGATTTCTCAGCAGAAACCCTACAAGCTAGAAGGGATTGAGGTCCTATCTTCAGCCTCCTCAAACAAAACAATTATCAGCCAAGAATTGTGTATCCAGTGAAACTAAGCATCATACATGAAGAAAAGATACAGTCTTTTTCAGACAAACAAATGCTGAGAGAATTTGTCTTTACCAAGCCACAACTACAAGAACTGCAAAAGGAGATCTAAATCTTGAAACAAATCCTTGAAACACATCAAAACAGGACCTTTTTAAAGCATAAATCACATGGGACCTATAAAACAAAAATCAAGTTAAAAAAAATTACACAGGCAACAAAAATCACAATGAATGCAATTATACCTCACATTTTCAATACTAACATTGAATGTAAATGACCTAAATTCTCCACTTAAAAGATAGAGAATCACAGAATGGATAAGAGCTCACCAATCAACTATCTGCTGTCTTCAGGAGACTCACCTACCAAATAAAGACTCACATAAAATTAAAGTAACAGGGTGGAAAAAGGCATTTCATGCAAATGGAAACCAAAAATGAGCAGGGTTAGTTTTTCTTATATCAGACAAAGCAAACTTTAAAGCAATAGCAGTCAAAAGAAACAAACAGGGACATTATGTAATGATGAAAGGCTTTGTCCAACAATAAAATATTGCAATTCTAAAGAAATATGCATCTACAACTGGAGCTCCTAAATTTATAAGACAATTATGAATAGACCTAAGAAATGAGATACACAGAAACACAATAATAGTGGGGGACTTCAATACTCCACTGAAAGCACTGGACAGACCGTCAAGATAGAAAGTCAACAAAGAAACAATGGATTTAAACTACACCTTGGGAGGCCGAGGTGGGCGGATCATGAGGTCAGGAGATTGAGACCATCCTGACTAATGCAGTGTAACCCTGTCTCTACTAAAAATACAAAAAATTAGCCAGGCGAGGTGGCAGGTGCCTGTAGTCCCAGCTACTGAGGAGGCTGAGGCAGGAGAATGGCATGAACCCAGGAGGTGGAGCTTGCAGTGAGCCGAGATCGGGCCACTGCACTCCAGTCTGGGCGACAGAGCGAGATCCCATCTCAAAAAAAGAAAACAAACAAACAAACAAAAACCTATGCCTTGGAACAAATGGACTTAACAGATATATACAGAACGTTTCATCCAACAACTACAGAATACACATTCTATTCAACAGCGCATGGAACTTTCTCCAAGATAGAGCACATGATAGGCCATAAAACAAGCCTCAATAAATTTAAGAAAATTTAAATTATTTCAAGCACTCCCTCAAACCACAGTAGAATAAAACTGGAAATCAACTCCAAAAGGAACCTTAAAAACCATGCAAATACATGGAAATTAAATAACCTGCTCCTGAATGAGTCAAAATGAAATCCAGATAGAAATTTTAAATGTTTCTAACTGAATGACAATAATGACACAACCTATCAAAACCTCTGTGATACAGCAAAGGCAGTGCTAAGAGGAAAGTTCATAACCCTAAATGCCTATATCAAGAAGACTGAAAGAGCACAGACTAATACTCTAAGGTCACACCTCAAGAGACTAGAGAAGCAAGAACAAACCAAACCCAAACCCAGCAGAAGAAAGGAAATAACCAAGATCAGAGCAGAATTAAATGAAATTGAAAAAAAAAAATACAAAAGATAAATGAAACAAAAATCTGATTCTTCAAAAAGATAAATAAAATTAATAGACTGTTGGCCAGATTAACCAAGAAAAGAAGAGAGAAAATCCAAATAACTTCACTAAGAAATGAAACAGGACATATTACAACTGACACCACTGAAATACAAAAGATCATTCAAGGCTACTATGAACACCTTTATGCACATAAACTAGAAAACCTAGAAGAGATGGATAAATTCCTGGAACAAAATACAACCCTCCTAGCTAAAATCAGGAAGAATGAGATACCCAGAACATCACATAAACAGAATTAAAAATTACGTGGTCATCTCAACAGATGCAGAAAAAGCATTTAACAAAATCCAGCAACCCTTTATGATTAAAACTGTCAGCAAAATCAGCATAAAAGGGACGTACCTTAATGTAGTAAAAGCCATCTATGACAAACCCACAGCCAACATAATACAGAATGGGGAAAGTTGAAAGCATTCCCTCTGAGAACTGGAACAAGACAAGGATGGTCACTCTCACCACTCCTCTTCAACATAGTACTTGAAGGAAGTCCTAGCCAGAGCAATCAGACAAGAGAAATAAATAAAGAGCATCCAAATCGATAAAGAGGAAGTCAAATTGTTACTGTTTGCTGAAGATATAAGTGTTTACCTCAAAAACCCTAAGGACTCCTCCAGAAAACACCTAGAACTGATAAAATAATTCAACAACGTTTCCAGATACAAAGTTAATGTACACAAATCAGTAGCTATTCTATACACCAACAGTGGCCAAGTGGAGAATCAAGTCAAGAACTCAACTCCTTTTACAATAGCTGCGAAAAAATAAAAATAAAATACTTAGGAATATACCTAACAAAGGAGTCAAAAGACCTCTACAAGGAAAACTGCAAAACACTGCCAAAAGAAATCATAGATGACATGAACAAAAGGAAAAACATCCCATGCAGATGGATGGGTAGAATCAACATTGTGAAAATGACCATACTGCTAAAAGCAATCTACAAATTCAATGCAATCCCCATCAAAATACCACCATTATTCTTCACAGAATTAGAAAAAACAATTCTAAAATTCATATGGAACCAGAAAAGGGCCTGCATAGCCAAAGCAAGACTAAGCAAAAATAACAAAGCTGGAGGCATCACACTACCTGATTTCAAACTGTACTATAAGACCATAGTCACCAAAACAGCATGGTACTGGTACAAAAATATGCACATAGACCAATGGAACAGAATAGAGAACCCAGAAATAAACACAAATACTTACAGCCGACAGATATTCCACAAAGCAAACACAACATAAAGTGGAGAAAGGACACTCTATTCAACAAACGGTGCTGGGATAATTGGCTAGCCACATGCAGGAGAATGAAACTGGATCCTCATCTCTCACCTTATACAAAAATCAACTCAAGATGGATTAAAGACTTAAACCTAAGACCTGAAACTATAAAAATTCTAGAAGATAACATTGGAACAACCCTTCTAGACATTGGCTTAGGCAAGGATTTCATGACCAAGAACCAAAAAGCAAATGCAATAAAAACAATGATAAATAGCTGGGACCTAATTAAACTAAAGAGCTTTGGCACAGCAAAAGGAACAGTAAGCAGAGTAAACAGACAACCCCCAGAGTGGGAGAAAATCTTCACAATCTATACATCTGACAAAGGACTAGTATCCAGAATCTACAATTAGCTCAAATCAGTAAGAAAAAAACAAACAATCCCATCAAAAAGTGGACTAAGGACATGAATAGACAATTCTTAAAAGAAGATATACAAATGGCCAACAAACATATGAAGAAATGCACAACATCACTAATGATCAGGCAAATGCAAATCAAAAACACAAAGCTATACCACCTCACTCCTGCAAGAATGGCCAAAATAAAAAAAAAATAAAAGAACAGTAGAGGCTGGCATGGATGTGGTGGTCAGGGAACACTTCTACACTGCTAGTGGGAATGTAAACTAGTACAGCCACTGTGGAAGACAGTGTGGAGATTCCTTAAAGAACTGGAAGTAGAACTACCATTTGATGCAGCAATCCCATTACTGGGTATCTACCCAGGGGAAAAGAAGTAATTATTTGAAAAAGATACTTGCACGTGCATGGTCATAGCAGCACAATTCACAACTGCAAAATCGTGGAACCAACCCAAATGCCCATCAATCAACGAGTGGATAGAGAATATATTTATATATGTATATATATACACACGCACACACACACACAATGGAATATTGTGCAGCCATGAAAAGGAATGAATTAACAGCATTTGCAGTGATCTAGATGAGATTGGAGACTTTTATTGTCAGTGAAGTAACTCAGGAATGGAAAACCAAACATCATATGTTCTCACTGATAAGTGGGAGCTAAGCTATAAGGACACAAAGGCATAAGAATGATGCAATGGACTTTGGGGACTTGGGGGGAATACTAGGAAGGGAGTGAGGGATAGAAGACTACAAATATGATGCAGTGTATACTGCTCCAGTGATGGGTGCACCAAAATCTCACGAATCATCCCTAAAGAACTTATTCATGTAACCAAATACCGCCTGTACCCCAATAAGTTATGGAAAAATAAAAAAGAAACAATGCAAAAAAATAAATAAATAAAAAATGACCGCCACCTACAAAAAACAGAATGCAAGAAAAAGGCAAGGCAGGGCACGCTGTTCCCTTGTTTTATGTCTGTCTTGAGACACAGATGATTGATTAGTCATCCCATCCTTAGGAACTGCAATATTTGTCCCACTTTTCTATTAACAAATCGTTGCAGCCCTTACTTTGTTCACTTAGCTCATGGTCATTGGTATTTGTTTACCATCCAGCAGACATCATCAATTTCAGGGTAAGTGAGTTGCAAAAAACTAAACTTAATTTTACTGAAATATTTTGCCAAGGTGAGAATCTGAGTGAGTAACATTATTCTTGATCTCCAACCAAGTCTGAAATATAATGGAATAAAAATAAAGCTATTGTTTTAAAGTTTTTATCTTCTACATTTACCAGTGTAATCAAGGAAATATTAAAATAGTTTTAGGAGAATATAAATCATATATTATAATTTCATATATATATATAATTTCACATATATATATATATCTCGAGAGAGAGAGAGAGAGGTTTATTTAAAACAATACCAGAGGGCTGGGGCGCAGTGGCTCACGCCTGTAATCCCAGAGCTTTGGTAGGCCCAGGCAGCTGAATCACTTGAAGTTAGGAGTTTGAGACAGACTGGTCAACATGGGAAACTCTGTCTCTAATAAAAATACAAAAGTTAGCCAGGCATGTTGATGTGCGCCTGTAATCCCAGTTACTTGGGAGGCTGAGACACGAGAATTGCTTAAACCCGGGGAGGCAGAGGTTGCAGTGAGCTGAGATCATGCCACCGCACTCCAGGCTGGGAAATAGAGCGAGACCCTGCCTCAATAATAGCAATAATAATAATAATAATAATAATAATAATAATAATACCAGAAAACCTGGGACCCAAGGAAATATATACAGGAAAGAATAGCAATAATAGAATGATAGGGCTAGTTCTCAGAGGTAATGACAGAAACATGTTGATTCTTAGCATGATTACTGGTTGTTCATTAAACCCAAGGGGACTTCTGGGTTTAGATCAACAGAAAACTGGAGGACATCAGAATTGGGAGATTAGCTTCTTAAAGCCACATTAATTGTTATTGCCTTCAATGACTCTAGGGCATTTTCTGTAACTACTTCAGCTCATGTGATTTTTTTTCCTTTTTCCATTTACTGGGAGGAAACTTTCAGCACATAGCCAACTACTGTTATTTTTGCATTAATATCAGCAGTTATCATTGTGCTGTAACTGTTAGCAGTTTTCAACTTCTAATAAATAATTTATATATTTCCTAATATAAGCAGTTACAAAGCACTTCTACAGTTAAAATCTTACCAAATTATTTTTGTTTATTTTAGGATGTTCTCCAGGATAAGAAAAATGATTGATTGTAGTGTTAGTGGTAACACATTTTTTTGCTATTGCTAACTCATCAAGTTTTATCAGCACCATGTATGTCTTCTTATGCTTGTACTCAGACATTTCAAAATTGCTTGTGGATTATATGAATATATTAAGATAATTTAAATTTCAAGATAGTTTGCTTTCATTGTAAAAATTATTGAAGATTCATAATTTTATATATTTCAAACATTTTGTTATAAAAGCTAATCAATGGGAGTGACCAAAATTTATTTGAGAGCATTTGTAAACATACAGTACTTGCTATGAAAACTTGGTTATTAATTCTATAACAGGCTATACTAATATGGAAATTTGGTAAATTACATTCACTCACTCTTCAAATATATAGCTGTAAATTATTTTCTCATTTTTTATATAAAATGTAGTACATTAGCTAGATAAATACTATTTTTCATTTTGAGAGAAATAGTGGTTATTTTATTGCTTTGCCCATATCCTTAAAGAACTTTTCAAGCCCTAGCTGTTGTACTTTGACTGAATTTACTTGTACTGACTGGGCTAAGAAATTACATTAGTTTAATTCCCTAAATTCATGTGTAGTCTAATTATGTAAGCATTTATAATGTAAAGGCCTATCACTCAGACAATACTGGAAAGCCTGTAATAAGTATCATTATTCAAACTTTTTCATTTAAGTTCTTACATATAAATTAATATCAAAATATTAATGAGTTTATTTGGCATCTTTATGGAGAGGCAGAATAACAGTTAAGATATGAGATCTAGAGCTTTCAATTTCAGTTCAGATCCTTGCTCCACCATTTATTAATTCTGTTACCTTCCTTACATTATTGAAGTTCTCTACTTTAGCACCTTCATTTACAAGAGGATGAAAATAAGAGTACCTTGTATACATGGTTGTCATGGAGATTAAACGAGATATTGCATGGAAGGCATTTGGTCCAGTATCTGTCACATAGTAAATGCTTGCTTAATGCTATCTATTATTACAGAATTTAGCCAATGTCTAACTATAGGACAAGAGAAGTGTATCTCAGTAGCTAACAGTCAGTGGAATGTATATAAGTCAATACATTCAAAATATAAATGATCATTTTCTAATAAAGGCATTATAACAAATTGAAGTGATTCAAAATTTAAATAATCTACTCTCTCAGAAACAGTAACTTTTCACTTTAAGTATCACAGACATACAGAAAAATGGACAAATTCATGTGTGTTCTATTCATTTTCTTTAACAGAGCAAATATCCCCATGTAGGCACAAAATAGACCCAGAAATAGAATTTTACCAACACCTCAGTAGGTCCTATTACCCACCTCTCATCATAGCCCCCTAAAATTCATCACTATTCTAACTCTTACTGTCATCAGTCAGTTCTCCATACTTTTCAAATTTACGTAACTGGAAGCACACAGTATGTATCATTTTTCTTTCTGGCTTCTCTTGCTCAACATTATGTTTGCGACATCCATATACTTTGTTGTAATGTAGCAACAATTCATCCAATTTCATTGTGGGTGGTACTTCAATTGTATGAATACATCATGATTTATTTATTCATTGTGTTGTTGATGCACAAAGATTGCTTTCTGAATTTATCTATTGCGATCATGCTTGCTTAAACATTCTTAAACATATCTTCTATGGGACATACATATGTACTTCTGTTGGGTTTTTACTTAGGAGTGGAATGTGTCGGAAAGTCTTAGGGAATTTCTTAGTCCGACTGGATATGCTACATTTAGCTTGAGTAGGTACTTCCACAAGGAATATATTTTCATAGAAGTGAGACTTAGTTGTTCTGCATTTCACAGATGGAAAAGCAATGGTTTGTGTGGTAATGGATTTAGGAAGTACCAGCCGTGAATGTGGAGTGAAAGCAGAGTGAAAACTCACTATATACCAGCTACTGGGCTAGATGCTGGGCACAAAATGGCAACAGGAAAGAGTCGTGACCTTGGCTTTTAGAGAGCACAAAATCTTGAACAGGAAACAAATGCAAAATAAAAATCTGGCTGATGAGTTCATAATTATAGAAGAGTTGAGTGCTCTGAGGAAAAGAAACATGAACCAAGACAGCTATAACAATATCATATGTTTTTAACTAGGAATTCAAAGAAGTCTTCCTTTAGGAAGTAAGTTAAAGCTGATATTCAAGGAATGAATAATAATTAAGCAGGAAAAAGCAGGGCAGAGGGCCTTCCAAATATAAGAAAGAGCATGTGCACAGAACCATGATGGCAATAAAAAGAATGGCTCCTATGGCAAGACCTGGAGGCAGGCAGGGGACAATGAACCTGCAAAGATAGGCAGCAATGAGGTCACAGTCATTGTCACTTTACTCATTCATTGTTAACAATTTGGGATTGTTTCCCAAGACTGTAAAGTCATAGAAATATTTTGATTTGGTGATGGGGAAATGTATATAAAAGATCATGCTGACTGCTAAGTAGGGAATAAATTCGATAAAGGCCAGTGTGAATGCAGGGTACATAATACCAGAAGTTCTGAAAAGAGATGATACATTTTGGACAAAGGTGGTAACAGCAGGAATGATGTGAAGCTGAGTGATTACAGTGTTATGTAGTGAGTAAAATCAGTACTTGGTAATGGATTGGATGAGGGTTATGGTAATAAAGAATGTATCAAAGATGACCCTAGGTTTCTGATTGGCTCAACTAGATAGTAAGTAACTGGTTAATTCTGGGAATAAAATTATTCTAGCTGTTCATGTAGCTAAATCTAATGCAGTGCTTTTTTTAAACTACATTTAAATCCTGGAATTAAATCCAAGAGCAAATTAAACTATTTTTTTTTTTTTTTTGTCACCTTTGGAAATGTGGATTCTCCTCCTGACATGGCCCCAGATGCTGCCAACTTTCCCTCATTCCTGGCATCCATCTCAAGTCTTCAGTCTTTTTAAGACTGTATTCATTGTGTATTTCAGCATCAAACACAGTTTCGGAGGTGTTTAAAGAAAACATCTGTTGTATGTGCATACGAAATAGACGAATGGTAATCACCCACTCACTATCTACTGATCGATTTGAATGTGATTGAGATATCATTATGAAATTCTTCTCATTTCATTTCCTATCATTACAGACACACTCTTTATGAATTTATTCTGGGTTTAGTTTATTATCATAAACCTAATGAAAACATTTCATCCATGGAACTGTCACAGAGATGTTGATATGTGTTTTGATTCAATAGAACAGTAGGTAAGAGATGCTTAACTGAATATATCTTCATGAGCAAAAATGTCTCTAAATCATACATCTACAATTTAGGTTTCATTTAGTACGCAACTTGTCATGTTTAAGCTGTGAGTGACTCATACTTTATATTGCTCTAGTCAGAAACTATATTTAAGGAAGTGTGTTTTTAAAAACTAGAATTTCTTGAGAAATGAAACTCTAAACATATATCTTTATTTCCTTCTACTTAACTCCATTTTTCCTTTTTAAACTAATTCTGCATATCACTACCAGGTTAATTTTCTTTAAAATACACTTTGCATCACATCATCGAGTTACTTGAAGGAAAACAGTCCCTCCCTGTTACACATTGCATGAAACTGCTCCACATTTAAGGCCTTCCATGAACTTATCTCACCCTAAAAACAGCACTTCATTACTTTTTGCTTCCCAGGAGATTGGCTCAATCAAATCTCTTAAGTCCTCTTTTCTTCCACAATGCCTGAAGTTTTGTGCATGCTCCTTTTCACTCCCACCAGCTCCTGAAAAAGCCATCATCTCTCCAAATACCATGACTCAAAGCCAAGATTAAATCTTAACCCCTCCATTAAATCTCCCAACAATGATGGTTCACTTCTTGTTACCTTGATTATACATACAATTAATGTTAGTTGGCTTAAGTAATTAACTTGTTTTCAGAGTAACATTTTGATCACTAATAGACATTCTATTATCTACTGAAAGAGATCCTTCTGTATATATTTATATGTCTGTATCACAACGCTGTCTATAGAGGCTGTCAATAAACAGATGGTCAATTGATTAATTGACTAATTGATTAGAACACTGTGAGATGCTTACTAAACCTGATTCAGTAATTCGACTACATTATTGTTTTCAAAGCTATAAGTACCCTAGGGAATAGAAAATATTTATGTTGTCTGATCTTTCCTTGTAATTTTGTCATGTAATATTGCAGCAATTGTAGAGAAAGCCAAAAATGAAAGCTAAAATGGAAGCCACTGAACCATTTGGAAATTCAAAGTCATTGAAAGAAAAGCTGTGACTAGTCTCCAATGTACTGCAACTGCGAAGCAGCATATGGCTGAACGTTTTCTCATGAAGTTTGCTCATTGAACTCGGTAACTGAATATAAGCACCACAAATGCACATCAAGATGTCATCCAATAATTATCACTAACAATTTTAGGACCATGGTGAACTGTAACTTTTCAAAACTGAATGTGAATTCAAAATGTGTATATGTGAATATATGTTATATGCATCTTAAAGAGCGTTTATATATAATTTATGTTAAGATATTCATGAGATAGCAATCTATATAAATATATTCATTTATTAGTTCAATAATTATCTATTGAGCATCTGCTACATGATGAGAACTGTGCCAGTTGCTGGATGTTCAACAGTGAACAAGAAAGACATGAACTCTACCCCATGCTAGAGCTTACAGTTTAGATGTGCTGAAAGATTAATAGTAACGGAATAAATACAAAAAGAATAAACTGGGATTATTTCATTTGTGGGAAATAAACAAGTGTCATTACAGAAAATGACAGGCAGAATCTGCTGAGATTCATCTCTGAGGAAATTAAGTTTAACCTGATCCCTGAGGGATAAGAAGGAAGCTGGCCATACAAAGAGACCGATTCATTATTTTCTTTATTAAATATGTTAGTAGTAGTTACGGCGAGACATGAAACAAGTATTTTATTTTCTGAGATCATAACCTGCTCTCGTGATTCCAAATCAAAGCCTCCTCAGCCAGATGATTCTGTGTTGTAAACAGCCGATGATTATTTGTTGTTCATCATAGTAATTAAGTAAATATTAAGAAGGAATATCGTGGAAGATTATGAAAACAAGATATAAATCTTTATACCTCATAATTCTTTTTCAACTCAAACCTCTGGTTCTTCTCCAGTCCTTTTCAATCCTGTATGACATGCATCTTCTTTTTTTCCAAATGGCCTAGTGATTTATCATACAAGCATAATTAATTAATCATATAATCATATTAATTAATCACATAAGCATAGGCATATAAGCATATGTCAGTGCAACACAAGCTATCAAATATAACTGGGCTAGAAGTGAAGGTGTTTGGATTCTGGATCCATCTTCATAATTCCATATCTGTTTGTCTCAAAACCTTCCTTCTTCAAAGAACTTAATTCCCTTCCTGATACCACGAGGGTCAAGATCCTCAGGCGTTTTCCATCCATGCTTCTGAAGACCCTTGGCTTTCACAGAATGCCTCAAGGACCATCCGGCAGGGAAAGAGGAGAGGGAATGAGAGAGACGTTAGAGCAGGAGGAGCATTATGGCTTCCTCTTCTACTTCAATAAAGTAAATTCTGATAAGATGTATTTTATATTTTGGGGTGTGGAGTGAGGTTTAATTAAAAGTATGGATTCTGTGTCTAAAGAGACTTTACAAACCCTAAGACGAGTTGATCTGATGAATCCATTCTCTTACAGCAGTTTAAGAATCCAGGTTCTTCAGAACTGAGATTAAAGTTATAGTCATTTTTTTTTTAAATTTATTTATTATTATTATACTTTAAGTTGTAGGGTACATGTGCATAACATGCAGGTTTGTTACATATGTATACTTGTGCCATGTTGGTCTGCTGCACCCATCAACTCGTCATTTACATCAGGTCTAACTCCCAATGCAATCCTTCCCCCCTCCCCCCTCCCCATGATAGGCCCCGGTGTGTGATGTATAGTCATTTTTTTAAGATGAAATAAATGAATGGGAAAAAATAACATCCAGATGTTCTAATATTATTGGGTTAACCTTTTTAATATATTGGACCCCTTTATCTGGAAAAGATGGGAACCTGAATACAGGCAAGTTTCAGTGCACAAATGAGTGCATATGCAAATCAAATTATGCTTCCTACTGTGTATTTTTGTACCACATACCAGCTACCTCCATAAAATGATTCTGTTTTCATCCTAGCTACCCTGGATGTCCCACAGATAAACACTGCCTTCAGTCACATTCTCACAGCATAGTATTCACCTGGTTGAACCTAAACAAAGATAGAGTTTCACATAGCCATTTCTAATCTTAAATTTTAAAGACTCATTCAAATTAAACATTTGATGATTTGTATGGCACTAAAGGCAGACAGAAATTATGATTCAAATTCAAAACGTTATGTTAGCTCATCAGTCCTTCCCAAAATATGTATGGTGTCTTATTCCTACAATGAATGGAAACTGATAATCAAATGATGCACAGATTCCATGAAAATTAACTTTGTATGTGGTGCATAATAGCAGAAAAGAGATCATTGTAACTACTTCTGGTGACTAAATTTCTGTATAAAACAGTAGCAACAATTTGGAAAGAGTCTATTCCATATAAGTGATTCACTTTAAGTAATGCTAAAAATATATACATAGTTCCAATAAAATCTTTGCAAAACAAGATATAATCAAGCTTTTGAAATAAAGCCAGTTTTATACAAAATATCTGCTGTGATGAGTGTCTCATAACATTGAAAAGGAACAAGATAGAAAAGAAAATAGAAACTGTTTATCTTTAAAAATTAAATTACTGAAAACATTTTGCATCAATTTATTCCTTGAAAAATACAGAGAAAATATATTTTTCTCTCTACCTCAAATGATAAAGTGTTCATCTGGAAAAACAGAAATGTTTTCATATTCCATATGAGCCCTTAAGAAACATCCTTTCTTCAAATAAAAATTTTCCCAGGTGGCTTTATTTAAGTTTAGAATAGTGTACCCGGATACTTAAAAAAAAAAAAATTTAAATCAAATTACTGTCTACACCAACAAGTTCTAATATTTCCCCTTATATCTGTATCCTGCTTTCAGTGTTTTCATGAAAAGTTTCACCTTAAATCAAATTTCTAATAATCAATCACACTTTAAATGCAGCAGAAGAATTTGTTGTTTAAAGGATTCTCCCAGAGTGATCTGCAGAACTAATCATCCTTGGAGGTAACGTATAATTTGTAACTGCTTTCAGTATTATATACATATATATCTGTCTTTATATTTAACAGATCTGCTTACAGTAGGGAATACTTGGACAAAGCAAATGTTCAAATGTCTTTCAAGTGTTTTTCAATGTTATCTAGAAAGACTTTGTCGGTTAAAACTGTAAGAGGGTTAATAATCCCTACGGGTGCCAACACTCCACAAAACTGTCCAAAGGTATCTGTTGCCAGTGCCGCCCAGCCAAAGTCCACCAGGAACTCTAACCACTTAGCCATTAGTCACCAGTCACTTTAATTCACAAATTACCAAAAATTTGTTTGCGAAGTCTTTATTGCTTCTGGCATCCACCCTCTCATTCACCTTTAAATAAAGTGATTACTGGGTGGCCAATACCATGTTATTTGTTGATTGCTGCTTATTAAGTGCTATGTGCCATGCACTGTGCCAGGCACTTTCCGTAAAATAGCTGATTTAACCTTTGAGCAGTCCTATCACTCCAATATCAGAGATACTGTGGTTTAGAATATCTCTGATCTTCTTGTGGTTTAGAAATATTGTCTATTGCCCCACTTCACAGAAGAGATGTGAGAATGACAGCTTTAAACACAGATAGTCTAATTCCTGAACTCACACCCTTAAGCACTACCCAAGCTTTGAATCCTGGGCAAAATGAAAAATTAAAATATCTCATCTCTTAATCCCAGTATCTTAAATATCCATATGCAAAGTTGTAAATAACAGACACAATAAAATATAGACTTCAGAGACAACAGGAAACAAATTTGAAACAGGTTACTTAAGGATCTTCCTAACAGTGAATAATTGGAATGGATTTTGATAGTACGTTTAATTTTGACTTGGAAAGATGGTGGGAGCAATATTTGAGTTAACAAATGAGATGTCATGGACGAAGAAATAATCTCTTTTGGGAAACCCAGCTGCAATAGTTTAACTGGAGTCAGTAGAGAAAACTGTAGTGGAAAAAAATGGTTAAAAGATGAAGCGATGAAGCGGAGTTTTTAGTAGAAGACATTGCATAGAAAGCACTTAAAGATTTCCCTGTGAGAGTACAATGCTGTTTTAATCAGAAGTCAAATATGATGAAAGCAGTAGAGTAAGTAGATTAACCTCATTTTTCTACAGATCAAATTTTACTTCGCCTAACTCATATGTATATATAGTTGGTGTTAGCTTTCAAATATTTTACATAGAGCAAACATCTTTAGAAGAGTGTGCTCTGGATAACAGTGGTAGCCAAGAGGTCAAATAGCCTAAGGAAGAAAATAAATGAAATAGGTCCTTTCTCTGAGTCAAGTAAGAAAAAAAGAAAAACAACACACAGCTTTAATGCAATATTCTCCACAAGTTGTTCTCTGTGTAATCCCTGAACCAGCAGCAGTGACATTACCTGCAGACTTGTTAGAAATGCAAACTAGTGGGTCCTATCCCAGACTTGCAGAATCAGAAACTCTTGTGTTGAAGTCTAGTGACATCTGTTTTAACCAGCCCTCCAGGTGATTTAAGAACACATTAGGTTTTGAGAATGTCTCTTTCACACATTGCTACTCCAACTGTGGTTAATATCAGCAGCACAAGTATCAACTTGCAGCACAGTACAAATGCAGAATCTCAAGCCCCATCCCATATGAACTGTATGAGAATCTGCCTGTGAACCAGTCCCCCAGGAGATGCATGGTGATACGGTTTGGCTGTGTCCTCATTCAAATCTCATTTTGAATTGTAGTTCCCATAATCCCCACGTGTCGTGGGAGGGACCTGGTGGGAAGTAATTGAATCATGGGGATGTGCTTTTTCCCATGCTGTTCTCATGACAGTGAATACGTCTCATGACATCTGATGGTTTTGTAAAGGGCAGTTCTTCTGCATATGCTTTGTTGCCTGCCGCCATATAAAACATGCCTTTGCTCCTCCTTTGCCTTCCCCCATGATTGTGAGGTCTCCCCAGTCATGTGGAACTGTGAGTCCATTAAACCTCTTTTCTTTATAAATCTCCCAGTCTTAGGTATATCCTTATAGCAGCATGAGAATGGGCTAATACACATGGGTACATTAAACTTGGAGAAGCACCAACCCAGAACATGAGCTAGGATGTACATTTTCTAGTTTCTTCTCTGACTGCTTTGTGTGAGAGGTTCTTTCTATGTAGTTCAAAGGAGCTAATAAGTCCGGTTTGTTTCCATCATGGACTCTCTAGACCACTGCATACTTGCATACTCTCCCATTCCTATCACTTTCCAACACTCAAAGCCCAGTCTGACACTGCACTAACATGTTCCATGTGCCAAGTTCAGGAAAGAAGTATGAGGCCTACATTTCTCTGCTGAATATGAGCATCTCAAAATACCATACTTTATGTCTTACTACTTAATCACTGTGTGATTAAATAATTCTTATTCCTTGTTATAAGTCCATGTCATTGTTAGTACCATCTTTAAAATTGTGTTCAGCCCTTTCTCCCTGCCATGCACATACAAACTGAATTAGAATCTTTGGCAGTTAATTCAGCAGTATGTATTATTAGAGACCAGGGTGGGGAATCTTTACTACTTTAATTTCTTACAAAATGCAGTTTGGTCTCAGAACTCAATAGTAGTATAGTCTCAAAGTAATTCAGTTTTGTTGCCAAATACTGTGTTTTTCTTTCTTTCTTTTTTTTTTTTTCTTCTCAGACCTTCTCTGGCACACTATAATATATCAAATCATGGACCACCATCCACATTTGGTTTAAAAGTTATTACACTTGGGTGATTGATGCATCATTGGCTTAAATAATCATTGGCTAGCTTTTTTATATTTGTCTTATAGCCATGTGTATTTTTAAAGCTTATTTTCATTCCTTCCATAGTCATCTTGATGACATTTGAAAGTAGGTTATTTTTCAAAATTAATTCCTGCCCCCTGTTTGACATTTTGAAAGATGTCCACAAATCCTTCCCTTACTAAATATTTATTCTAACCTTTCTACCACCTTCTTGAGAAGTAAATTATTTTTATGTTTATCTCCTTCTTAGAATGTCTAAGTAGGCAATCTCTACATCACTTGTCCCAATTTAATTTTATCAATTTCCTAATTCCCTAATTTTCCTAATTCTTCGCTTTTTCCTCTGTCTTAAAGCCAACCAATAAGAAAGATATTTAGATTGGTGAGTTCTGTTTTTAAAACTTTTTAAATATACAAGAACTTTATAAACAAAAAGTTACTCATATTTTTATAAAAATATAAAGACACACTTTTCTTAACTTTTATCAGATAGTCAAAGATATGGAGAATTTAGATGTCTTGATAGAAATAGAAAACTTCTGTGACTCCTTTGAAGAATGTCTTGTTTGGTTTCCATTACCTGTACCATTCAAAGTCGGTGCTTGTCCATTCTAGTACCTTGCTAAAGACTTTTCACAAGACTTTTCATATCTGGATCCAGCTAGACTTAGTCATGTAATTAATTCCAAGTTGTCACCCATATTAATTGAATCCAGTCATGTAGTGCATATAAAAGTAAGGACTCCTGTCTTAGTCCATTCATGCTGCTATAACAAAATACTTGAGATTGAATAATTTATAAAGAACCAAAATGTATTTATCATAGTTCTGGAGGCTGGGACGTCCAAAATCAAGGCACCAGCAGGTTTAGTGTCTGCTGAGGGCTGTTCTTTGCTTCCAAGATGTATCTTAAACACTGTATCCTCCAGAGGGGATGAACCTGTGTCCTCACATAGTAAAGGGAGTAGAAGGGCAAAAAGGGCCCAACTAGTTTCCTGGGGCACTTTTATAAGGCACTCATCCATTCATGAGAACGAAGCCCATATAGTCTAATCACCTCCTAAAGATCCCATTTCTTAATACTGTTGTATTGGGGATGAATTTTCAACATGAATTTTGGAGGGGCACAAATATTTAAACCATAGCAGACTCCCACCTTTCTCCCCCCACAATCAAGTCATTGAAACACTGGAGAATTATACTAGAAAACATAAAATAGAATGAGCAGAATGAATTTGTGGTGTTTTACTTTGGGAGAGAAAAGAGGCAATGAGTGACCACTGTGCTGTCTCCAAGCAACTGCAGTTGTGTCTTCATTTCTCTTGCTCTAAGGGGCAAAAACTAGGTGACAATATGTTAATTATGCAATGAGTATAATTCTTTTCTTTGGAAATTGGATTGATAATTTCGAAGTTCTGTCTAACCTTAAAACCTTGGGATATGGCCTGAAAACCCAGGCAGCATTTACTTTATGATCCTAAGTCATTTATGCCCTTCTTCAAAGAAATACTCACGAGGTACCAGCAGTACATTAGAGAATAGGAGAGACAAAGTCTATTTTTATGAAATATATTTTATAGTAAACAGGAAATGTAACCTATAGAGATAAACAGTTAAAGCAACACAATACATACAGATTGGAAGTAAAACCATGGAAGAAATAAATTGGTTGCTAGTCAGTAAATGGGGAGAATTAAGCCTACGTTAAAAATATTTAAGCTTTAACTTAGATGGTTAAATTATGAGATTACTGAAGCAAAAAGTAAAATTTCCTGTTTCTGTTCTGTGTGTATTTTTTTTTCCAGTTATCTTTTCACCTTTAACTTTGATTCCCAAATATCAGCAGTTACCACTAGGTTAATTGAGTAGGAGAATGCAGAAATACCAATAAAATCAAATTTTCTTTAGTGCTGAAATCCAATTTTTGGAACATAGAAAAATATTTTGAATATTTGTTTGATTAAGAACATAATCAACCTCTAATTCAGAAGAATTATGGTTCTCAAAGAACCATGAGATTGCCAGCTCAGCACTTGGAATATTTTACAAAATTTTCCTATTTTATTTTTTTATTTCCTATTTTATTTTTTATTTAACAAAATTTTCCTATTTCTTAGCAGAGAATTTATATTGATAATTACTGTATTTATTTCAGGTGTCTTGAAGGAGGATTCATGCTATGGAACACCAAGCAAATGGCTTAACACATCTTAATATGATCTTAAATATGATATTTGCATCCAAAGTATAAAAGCAACTAAGCAAATTCTATATCACAAAGTAGCATACGTAATTTAGCAGGATAAAGCAGAAGCAAATGGATAAATCCTTCTTTAATAAGGTTCACAAATCCTTCACTTAAACAGGAAAGAAAAATGAAAACAGGGGAGAAAAAAACCACATTTCTCACCAACACACAAAAGCTACTACAAAATTGATTAAATGGGGGATTTAGACCTAGAAAACAAAATTCAACAACAAAAACCAACAGGATTCAGCCAGAAAATCTCTTGTGTTGCTTTAAATAAAAGGATAAGATGAGATTGTCTCGTGAGTCATTCTAAGCCAACAGTTTATGTTTAAATACCGGCCATGAAAAATTATTGTGCAATTTGAAGAATTCTGCCTTGCAAGATGGAGCATATTACTGAAATATTTTTGAACTCCACCAAACTAATTTGTGCTAGCAATTTACGTGTTGTTTTGGTGGTGGTATCATTTTGTTCTTTTGCTCTGTTTTTAATTTCATGACCAGGTTGAGCCTTTGGAGAATAAGTGGTATTAAAAGAAACTGTTCACTTAAGTCCTCATTATTCAAGCATCTAAACAGTTATCATTTATTTACCTCCCACAACAGATCTAGATGACAGGAGTGGAATTCAGGCTAATCCATATACCTTACCTATATAAGTGAAACATTGTTACCTCAAATTATTTTACATCTAAATATTGTCACCTACAAAATGCATATAAATTACAGTCAAAAATTTTATCTAATAAAATGTGTCCTTCTAGCCAGGCATGGTGGTGCACTCTTGTAGTCCCAGCTACTCAGGAGGCTAAGGCAGGAGAATCACTTAAACCTAGGAGTTCAAGATCAGCCTGGACAACACAGCAATATTCACCTCTTAAAAAAAAAAGAAACACAAAATATGTCTTTCCAGTTGCAATACTTATATCTATACCCAAATTAATACACTTTTTATTTATACAGCCTTTTTCCTCTTCATCCTAAGAGCATATTGTAATTGTCGTATAAAGCTACTTACTTTTTATAAAGCATTTCTTACTTTATTCCAAAGTATCAACCTCTATACAATTATTGTTGACTTTCTTTGTATTACTGTGTATAATTTTGCATCAGAGAGTAATTTATATGACACTGAAATTGGTCAGTGGTATTTATCTGAAAAATGTTACATGAAGATATTTTTAATTTCCTTGATACAACCAAAACTTTTTCCTACAAAGCAATTGCAGCCAAGTCTGTCTTGTTTATGTTCATTATAAATAGGGTGAATTTATAGCAAGTATTTCTATTATTAAAATGACCACATTTCCAATTGAACTATAGAAATACTAATTTAATATTCCTATATTAAGCTAATAAAATATGAAAAATATTATACCTACCATCCTAATTTTTAATAAAAAATAATTTTTAATTCAGATCCAAAGAGCACATGTTTCAACAATTCAACAGATATAAGAGAATCTGAATTTTATGATAATAGCTAAGAGGTGAAATGATGTCTCTAATCACAAAATGGGAGATCTCTAAGCCAAAAGGTTCAAAATCTTTACACTTTCAACTTCTACAGTAAGTAATGTTTTACTTGTCTTGTCACAAAGAAGGAGGGAGGGAAGGAAGGCCTTAACAGATGAAACCTGCAAAGAAAAATATTTAATGCAGTGTTTCTCAAATGTGTAGTACATATGATTTAGGCTGAACAAAAACATTTTTATTTTAATATCTATTTGTTATGATGTACATTAGGAAATATAACTAGAAAATCAAACTAATGATTAAATGGATGTTACTGCTTAGGGTGAATCTAGAATTATTTAAGTAAAAAGATGAGTCATACTAAGGAAATTAATGAATAAGGGACCGTTTAGTTGATGTGGAGAAACTATGAAGATAGCCCTCAAACGGCTAAGGTTTAGAAAATAGTCTACTATAAATCTGTCCTTCGGAACTTGAGATTAGTAAACTGGATATGTTGTCAAGGAGGAAATAATAGCAATCTTTAAATATTTTCATGACTGATTCCATGGAATAGGATTCAGATCGATAGGAAGAAATTACACAGAGCCTATTTCTACTCAAAAGTAGGAAAGAATTTTTATAAGTAAATACCTGCTAGAAGGTTAAAATGTGCTGATTCCATTCCTTGTCATCAGTGGAATTTAAGAACAGTCCTGGCAAACAATTAACAGAATTGCATAGAGGGTGTTCAACAACTGGAAAGTTATTGGGTTCAGAAGACCTTTTTCCAACCCGGAAACTTTGTGAGAAAAATTAATATATGCCATTAACTAATTTTTCCACACTTACCAGGGATAATAAAAGCAAAAGTAATTTAAATACACAGAACTTTATTAGCCAGTAAATTCAACTTCCATAAAAATAGAAAGTGGGAAAATAGATTTCAGTTTTACTTCATTGTACTATTCATGTTCTCTCAGCTGGGAAAACGTTAAGGATCAGCACAACCCTTGGCCACTTAAGTCCAGTCTCCCATAATGGTTTTTCTGACTCCAAGAGGCACTAATTTATTGAATTAGATTGTCTATACACAATAATCCATCATCATTTCTGGTGACCTAATCACATGATTTCTTGCATTTTATTAAACTATACCATGTATGTAGGCTCATTGGTTAAGAATTTTTTGGCAGCAAATAACAACAACAACAAAACAACTAACAGTTGATAAAACCAGAATTACAGTTATTTTACTTGATAGCAGGTCTAGAAATGTGAAGTCAAAGACTAGAAATAGGAAATCAAAGGTTAGTTCGAAAGTGTAATCATTTCATCAATTACAGAGTCTGTCCCTTTACTGATGCTTCTTGATACATTGGCCTTTTTGTTTTGCTTTTGTTTTGTTTGTCTTAGGCTTATTGCCTCATATCTGTAAACTCCAGATATCACAAGTATATTGAAACTTAGAAAGTAGGAAGGGGAAGTGCTTTCTTTTTTCAGCTTTTATTATAAATTCAGGAGTACAACTGCAGGTTTGTGATGTGGATAAACTTGTGTCATGGGGGTTGGTTGTACAGATCATTTCATCACCCAGGTCCTAGGCCTAGTACACATTAGTTATTTTTCCTGATCCTCTCCCTCTTCCCACCCTGCATCCTCTGAAAGGCCCCAGTGTATGTTGTTCCCCTCTAGTGTCCAAGTGTTCTCATCATTTAGCTCTCACTTATAAGTGAGAACATGCGGTATTCGGTTTTCTGTTCCTGTGTTAGTTTGCTAAGGATAGTGGCCCCCCGCTCCGTCGATGCGCCTGCAAAGGACATAATCTCATTCTTTTTTATGGCTGCATAGTGTTCCATGGGGTATATTACCCCATTTTCTTTATCCAGTCTATTATTGATGGGCATGTAGGTTGATTCCATGTCTTTGCTATTGCGAATAGTACTGCAATGAACATATACGTGCATATGTTTTTATAATAGAATGATGTTATTCCTTTGGGTATACACCCACTAATGGGATTGCTGAGTCTTTCTTAACACAAGTCTATGTCTTCTTTGAAGAAATAAAACGTTTGCTTGAAGACTCTCAAAAAATATATCCTTACATCTTACGGGCCAGAAAAGGTTCACATGGCTGTAAGTAGCACTAGAAAAGTTATATCTGGCAAACAAGAAAGACAGAGACAGGAGTTAGCCTAGATCTGTCATCATTTACCCCCTAAGGCTGAACATATTGTTGTTCTACAAAAAAAAACCCTGTAGTTCTGATAGCAGGAAAGAAGGGGAGAGGAGGTGTGGGAGAAGGCATAAAAAAGATCTCATAAACTGTATTCCTTCAAAGAGATCTAAATTCCCTGAAGACAAGAAGAGTATCTTCCTTTTTTATTAATCTACTCAATGCCAAGGGAAAAACCAATCATTTAGTAAGGACTGAAAAAAATGTTGAACTTAGCTAAGATACTAATAAAATAAATCTATTTAAATGAAAGAATAATGAGCATCAAAAAATAGATGATCTATCTATTTTCCATTAGTAATTCCATCCATTCACCTATGAATCTACATTTACATTTAGAGAAAGGGGCATGTTTATTTTGGGGTAGGAAAGCCATTTCAGTAGAAAAGAAAATAGCTGAAAGAATGAACTAAAACTTTGCAATAAGATTGACCTGATAATACACTAGAAAAAGGTGTCAAGAAAGCCCTTTCTACTAGATTTCATGTCTAGGTGACTGGAACAGGGGTGACAACATAGAAAGAAGGGAAATTATAGGAAACACCTCAAATTTTAAAAGGAAGTTAAGTTTTATTTACAGTCATGCACCATATAATGATGCTTTGGTTAACAAAAGACCACATCTATGACAGTGGTCTTATAAGATTATAACTGAGCTGAAAAACATCCTATTGTCTAGTTATATGGTAGCATCATAACACAACACATTACTCATGTGTTTGTGGTGATGCTGGTGTAAACAAACCCACTACACTGTCAGTCATGTAAAAGTCTAGCACACACTGTTATGTATAGTATATAGTACTTGATAATGGTAATAAGCAAATATGTTACTGGATTATGTATTTATTTTACTATAGTAAAATGAAATGGAGATTTTGACTTGTACTTTTTTTGTATCGGTACTAACATGAACTTTATTGCTTGGTATCTTTTTTTTCTTTTTTTATTATACTTTAAGTTCTAGGGTACATGGGCACAACACGCAGATTTGTTACATATGTATACATGTGCTGTGTTGGTTTGCTGCACCCATTAACTTGTCATTTAGATTAGGTATTTCTCCTAATGTTATCCTTCCCCTATCCCCTTACCCCATGACAGGCACCAGTGTGTGTTCCCCACCCTCTGTCCAAGTGTTCTCATTGTTCAGTTCCCACCTATGAGTTAGAACATGCGGTGTTTGGTTTTCCGTTCTTGTGATAGTTTGCTCAGAATGATGGTTTCCAGCTTCATCCATGTCACTACAAAGGACGTGAACTCATCCTTTTTTATGGCTGCATAGTATTCCATGGTGTATATGTGCCACATTTTCTTAATCCAGTCTGTCATTGATGGACATTTGGGTTGGTTCCAAGTCTTTGCTATTGTGAATAGTGCCACAATAAACATACAGGTGCATGTGTCTTTATAGTAGCATGATTTATAATCCTTTAGGTATATACCCAGTAAAGGGATCACTGCATCAAGTGGTATTTCTAGTTTTAGATCTTTGAGGAATTGACACACTGTCTTCCACAATGTTTAAACTAATTTACACTACTACCAATAGTGTAAAAGCATTCCTATTTCTCCACATCTTCTCCAGCACCTGTTGTTTCCTGAGTTTTTAATGGTCGCTATTCTAACTGGTGTGATATGGTATCTCATTGTGGTTTTGATTTGCATTTCTATGATGACCAGTGATGATGAGCATTTTTTCTTGTGTCTGTTGGCTGCATAAATGTCTTCTTTTGAAAAGTGTCTCTTCATATCCTTTGCCCACTTTTTGATGGGGTTGTTTAATTTTTTCTTGTAAATTTGTTTAAGTTCTTTGTAGATTCTGGATATTAGCCATTTATCAGACAGGTAGATTGCAAAAATTTTCTTCCATTCTGTAGGTTGCCTGTTCACTCTGATGGTAGTTTCTTTTGCCATGCAGAGCTCTTTAGTTTAATTAGATCCCATTTGTCTCTTTTGGCTTTTGTTGCCATTCCTTTTGGTGTTTTAGTCATGAAGTCCTTGCCAATGCCTATGTCCTGAATGGTATTGCCTAGATTTTCTTCTAGCGTTTTTATGGTTTTAGGTGTAACATTTAAATCTTTAACCATCTTAAATTAATTTTTGTATAAGGTGTAAGGAAGGGATCCAGTTTCAGCTTTCTACATATTGCTAGCCAGTTTTCCCAGCACCATTTATTAAATAGGGAGTCCTTTCCCCATTTCTTGTTTTTGTCAGGTTTGTCAAAGATCAGATGGTTGTAGATGTGTGGTGTTATTTCTGAGGCCTCTGTTCTGTTCCATTGCTGTATACCTCTGTTTTGGTACCAGCACCATGCTGTTTTGACTACTATAGCCTTGTAGTATAGTTTGAAGTCAGGTAGCGTGATGCCTCCAGCTTTGCTCTTTTGGCTTAGGATTGTCTTAGCAATGCAGGCTCTTTTTTAGTTCCATATAAACTTTAAAGTAGTTTTTTACAATTCTGTGAAGAAAGTCACTGGTAGCTTGATGGGGATGGCATTGAATCTATAAATTACCTTGGGCAGTATAGTCATTTTTCACAATATTGATTCTTCCTATCCATGAGCATGGTATGTTCTTCCATTTGTTTGTGTCCTCTTTTATTTCTTTGAGCCGTGGTTTGTAGTTCTCCTTGAAGAGGTCCTCCACATCCCTTGTAAGTTGTATTCCTAGGCATTTCATTCTCTTCGTAGCAACTGTGAATGGCAGTTCACTCATGATTTGGCTCTCTGTTTGTCTCTTATTGGTGTATAAGAATGCTTGTGATTTTTGCACATTGATTTTGTACCCTGAGACTTTGCCGAAGTTGCTTATCAGCTTAAGGAGATTTGAGGCTGAGACGATGGGGTTTTCTAAATATACAATCATGTCATCTGCAAACAGGGACAATTTGACTTCCTCTTTTCCTAATTGAATACCATTTATTTCTTCCTCTTGCCTGATTGCCCTGGCCAGAACTTCCAACACTATGTTATTGAATAGGAGTGGTGAGAGACAGCATCACTGTCTTGTGCCAGTTTTCCAAGGGACTGCTTCCAGTTTTTGCCCATTCTGTACATTACTGGCTGTGGGTTTGTCATAAATAGCTCTTATTATTTTGAGATATGTTCCATCAATACCAAATTTAT
Source organism: Papio anubis (assembly GCF_008728515.1). Classification (NCBI taxonomy): domain Eukaryota; kingdom Metazoa; phylum Chordata; class Mammalia; order Primates; family Cercopithecidae; genus Papio; species Papio anubis. Next base: position 65,308,986 of record NC_044977.1, read on the forward strand.
TGAGAGTTTTTAGCATGAAGGCTGTTGAATTTTGTTGAAGGTCTTTTCTGCATCTATTGAGATAATCCTGTGGTTTTTGTCTTTAGTTCTGATTAAGTGATGGATTACATTTATTGATTTGCATATGTTGAACCAGCCTTGCATCCCAGGGATGAAGCCATCTTGACCTTGGTGGATAAGCTTTTTGATGTGCTGCTGGATTCGGTTTCCCAGTATTTTATTGAGGATTTTTACATTGATGTTCATCAAGGATATTGGTCTAAAATTCTCTTTTTTTGTTGTGTCTCTGCCAGGCTTTGGTATCAGGATGATGTTGACCTCATAAAATGAGTTAGGGAGGATTCCCGCCTTTTCTGTTGATTGGAATAGTTTCAGAAAGAATGGTAACAGCTCCTCTTTGTATCTCTGGTAGAATTTGGCTGTGAATCCGTCTGATCCTGGACTTTTTTTGGTTGGTAGGCTATTAATTATTGCCTCAATTTCAGAGCCTGTTATTGGTCTATTCAGCGATTCAACTTCTTCCTGGTTTAATTTTGGGAGGGTGTATGTGTCCAGGAATTTATCCATTTCTTCTAGATTTTCTAGTTTATTTGCATAGAGGTGTTTATAGTATTCTCTGATGGTAGTTTGTATTTCTGTGGGGTCGGTGGTGATATCCCCTTTACCATTTTTTATTGTGTCTATTTGATTCTCTTCTCTTTTCTTCTTTATTAGTCTTGCTAGTGATCTATCAATTTTGTTAATCTTTTCAAAAATCCAGCTCCTGGATTCACTGATTTTCTGAAGGGTTTTTTGTGTCTCTATCTCCTTCAGTTCTGCTCTGATCTTAGTTATTTCTTGCCTTCTGCTAGCTTTTGAATGTGTTTGCTCTTGCTTCTCTAGTTCTTTTAATTGTGATGTTAAGGTGTTGATTTTAGATCTTTCCTGCTTTCTCTTGTGGGCATTTAGTGCTATAAATTTCCCTCTACACACTGCTTTAAATGTGTCCCAGAGATTCTGGCAAATTGTGTCTTTGTTCTCATTGGTTTCAAAGAACATCTTTATTTTTGTTTTCATTTTGTTATTTACCCACTAGTCATTCAGGAGCAGGTTGTTCAGTTTCCATGTAGTTATGTGATTTTGAGTGAGTTTCTTAATCCTGAGTTCTAATTTTATTGCACTGTGGTCTGACAGACAGTTTGTTGTGATTTCTGTTCTTTTACATTTGCTGAGGAGTGCTTTACTTCCAACTATGTGGTCAATTTTGGAGTAAGTGTGATGTGGTACTGAGAATAATGTATATTCTGTTGATTTGGGGTGTAAGGTTCTGTAGATGTCTATTAGGTCTGCTGAGTGCAGAGCTGAGTTCAAGTCCTGGATATCCTTGTTAATCTTCTGTCTAGTTGATCTGTCTAATATTGACAGCGAGGTGTTAAAGTCTCCCATCATTATTGTGTGGGAGTCTAAGTTTCTTTTTAGGTCTTTCAGGACTTGCTTTATGAATCTGGGTGCTCCTGTATTGGGTGCATATATATTTAGGGTAGTTAGCTCTTCTTGTTGAATTGATCCCTTTACCATTATGCAATGGCCTTCTTTGTCTCTTTCGATCTTTCTTGGTTTAATGTCTGTTTTATCAGAGACTAGGATTGCAACCCCTGCTTTTATTTGCTTTTCATTTGCTTGGTAGATCTTCCTCCATCCTTAATTTTGAGCCTATGTGTGTCTCTGCATATGAGATGGGTCTCCTGAATGCAGCACACTGATAGGTCTTGACTCTTTATCCAATTTGCCAGTCTGTGTCTTTTATTTGGGGTGTTTAGCCCATTTACATTTAAGGTTAATAGTGTTATGTTTAAATTTGATCCTGTCATTATGATGTTAGCTGGTTATTTTGCCCATTAGTTGATGCAGTTTCTTCCTAGCATCGATGGTCATTACAATTTGGCCTGTTTTTGCAGTGGCTGGTACCGGTTGTTCCTTTCCATGTTTAGTGCTTCCTTCAGGAGCTCTTGTAAGGCAGGCCTGGTGGTGACAAAATCTCTAAGCATTTGCTTGTCTGTAAAGGATTTTATTTCTCCTTCACTTATGAAACTTAGTTTGGTGGGATATGAAATTCTGGGTTGAAAATTCTCTTCTTTAAGAATGTTGAATATTGGCCCCCACTATCTTCTGATTTGTAGAGTTTCTGCTGAGAGATTCGCTGTTAGTCTGATGGGCTTCTTTTTGTGGGTAGCCAGACCATTCTCTCCGGCTGCCCTTGATATGTTTTCCTTCATCTCAACCTTGGTGAATCTGACAACTATGTATCTTGGGTTTGCTCTTCTTGAGGAGTATCTTTGTGGAGTTCTCTGTATTTCGTGAATTTGAATGTTGGCCTGCCTTGCTAGGTTGGGGAAGTCCTCCTGGATTATATCCTGAAGAGTGTTTTCCAGTTTGGTTCCATTCTCCCCATCACTTTCAGGTACACCAATCAGACGTAGATTTGGTCTTTTCACATAGTCCCATATTTCTTGGAGGCTTTATTCATTTCTTTTTACTCTTTTTTCTCTAACTTCTCTTCTCATTTCATTTCATTCATTTGATCTTCAATCACTGACACCCTTCCTTCCACTTGATCAAATCTGCTACTGAAGCTTGTGTATGTGTCACGTAGTTCTCGTACCATGGTTTTCAGCTCCCTCAGGTCATTTAAGGTCTTCTCTACACTGTTTATTCTAGTTAGCCATTCATTAATATTTTTTCAAGGTTTTTAGCTTCTTTGCGATGGGTTTGAAGATCCTCCTTTAGCTCAGAGAAGTTTGTTATTACGGATCTTCTGAAGCCTTCTTCTCTCAACTCATCAAAGTCATTCTCCATCCAGCTTTGTTCCGTTGCTGGCAAGGAGCTGCGTTTCTTTGAAGTAGAAGAGGCACTCTGATATTTAGAATTTTCACCTTTTCTGCTCTGGTTTCTCCCCATCTTTGTGGTTTTATCTACCTTTGGTCTTTGATGGTGGTGACCTACAGATGGGGCTTTGGTGTGGATGTCCTTTTTGTTGATGCTGATGCTATTCCTTTCTGTTTGTTAGTTTTCCTTCTAACAGTCAGGACCGTCATCTTCAGGTCTGTTGGAGTTTGCTGGAGGTCCACTCCAGACCCTGTTTTCCTAGGTATCACCAGCAGAGGTTGCAGAACAGCAAATGTTTCTGCCTGATCCTTCCTCTGGAAGCTTCATCTCAGAGTGGCACCCAGCTGTATGAGGTGTCACTCAGCCCCTACTGAGAGTTGTCTCCCAGTTAGGCCACTTTGGGGGTCAGGGACCCACTTGAGGAGGCAGTCTCTCCATTCTCAGATCTCAAATTCCATGCTGGGAGAACCACTACTCTCTTCAGAGCTGTCAGACAGGGACCTTTAAGTCTGCGGAAGTTGTCTGCTGCCTTTTGTTAAGCTATGCCCTGCCCCCAAGGGTGGAGTCTACAGAGGCAGGTGGGCCTCTTGAACTGTGGTGGGTTCCGCCCAGCTCAAGTTTCCCAGTCACTTTGTTTACCTACTCAAGCCTCCACTAGCAGTGAGGAAGGCTCCATGGGCATGGGGCCAGCTTAGCCAGGTACAGGATATAATCTCCTAGTGTGCCATTTGCTAAGACCATTGGAAAAGCACAGTGTTTCGGTGGCAGTGTCCTGATTTTCCTGGTACAGTCTGTCATGGCTTCCCTTGGCTAGGAAAGGGAAATCTCCCGACCCTGTGTGCTTCCAGGGTGAGGCAATGCCTTGCCCTGCTTTGGTTCACCCTCCGTGGGTTGCACCCACTTTCCGACCAATCCCAATGAGATGAATCAGGTACCTCAGTTAAAAATGCAGAAATCACATGTCTTCTGTGTTGATCACACTGGGAGCTGCAGACCAGAGTTGTTCAATTCGGCCAATTGGAACAGACCCCTGACCTGTACTTTTGGATGCTACGAGTGAACATCAAAGAAAAATCACTTGAAGTCAGAATTTTGAAACCAACCTGGCCAACATAATGAAACTTCATCTCTACTAAAAATACAAAAATTAGCCGGGCATGGTGGCACATGGCACATGCTTGTAGTCCCAGCTGCTCGGGAGGCTGAGGCAAGAGAATTGTTTGAACCTGGGAGCGGTGAGTACATTTAAGATAATTTCTGTACTCAGCCTGGGTGACAAAGCAAGACTAGAAGGAAAAAAAAGGAGTAAAATGGTAGCCCTACTTTTCATATGAAGCCCACAGTAGTCAAGGGACGACTTATGAAAAATAACTTGGAACAAATATAGAGCAGGAACACATATTCACTCACACTTATACACACTCGCACAAAGCAACAACATATATCTGTATGCAAAAATGTATTTCTTCCCTTTTTCTGTATGTGTAAATATTATTCCAATATTTTAAAACTTATGTAAGTACTTTATGTAACTCTTAGACATTTATAAATATTTGTATGATTGCATAAAATAGTTCTCATGAGGCTATAAAACACAGGAAAAATACATGCAAATCTATATGCATTAGGTTGAGTAATTTCGGATGACAGAGTCTTTTATATGAAAAAGTATTTGTCAGAAAATTGTATTGATTATTCTTTATTATTTTAAACAATTTGAAATAATTCTACTTTCAATACTTTAAACACTGTGGTGAAACCTACATTGTATTTTGGTATTTCATTATATTTTTTCCTTTTCAAGACTTAGACATTGACAAAAAGAATTAATTAAAAAGAATTAAAGCATGGTAATGAACTAACAGATCAAGAATTGATAAGCCTTACTTATTAGCATTCTTTGATTGGAAACAGTAGAGTAGTGTTTATCATAGGAAGACATTTTGAAGAAGAATATGGTATAACTTATAAGTTTGAAGGAAAATTAGCAAAGGGCTTAGGAAGTTCAGAAACTACAGCAGGATCTAAAGAACAGGATCCAATTGACTGTCTCAGAGCAAGCTAGTATACCTGGATTGGCATTCTCATAAAGGCTTCACAAAATGAGGAGGAAACTGTTTCTAAAGAATTGAGATGCAGCAACTGGAATAAATGAAATGGATGCAAGTAGGAAAAGCTAATAGGTACCAACATCAGTATTTCAAGACAGCTAGAAAATATTGCTAAGATTGCATTAAAAATAAAAGACAATACAGCAATTTTGATTTAAAAATATCAGCAGCATTTAAAGCTGCTAGTATCCACTAGTATACTAGCATTCACTAGTATACTAATAAAACAGATAACTTTTTGATGTCTGTCAGTAGAAATCAATGTTCTCTTCTGATGCAACTGTAGCAACTGTTTAAATTACTCAATATGGTAATATGAAGTTGGCATTGTGTAGACTCATATGAAGAAACAAGATTCTATTCATCACTACAACTGCAAGAAGACTAGTTTGAGTTGTCACACTTCTGAGCTACAAACGGAGATGATCCTTCCTCTAAAATCTTAGAACCACTTTTGTTTGATGTTCATTTGTTGCATCCAACACTAAAAATCAAAATCTTTATTTCATTTTTGGTCAGGTAATTTGGTCATGAAAGAAACAAACCTCATAGATGTGTTAATTCATTCTTTAATTAAATATATCAGAAATCAACTTGAGCTAGCTTATGGAAATATAATGGTCATTTACTATGAAGATCCAAAGTATTTTTCATTGTCCAAAAGTGAGGATGTACCAAGGCTACAGAAAATAATGAGAACAAGGAACAGAAAGGTATGTGGAATATAAAAATATTTTGTCTCTATTTTTATTTGTTTTTTTTTTTACACTAGTACTCATTCTTCTTTCTGCCTCTGAATTATAAGTAAGGGCTGCATCATAGCACCTTTGGAAAAAGAATATGATCAGCAGAGCTTGGGTAAATCATCCTTCCTCCTGCACACAAGCACATATATCCAAAAGAGTAGAGCCTCTTATTTCAAAACTAACTGTAGCATCCCCTGCCTAAGATAAGAAGTATTGATAAATGGATTATAATGAACCACAAAGACTGTTACTGTCTGAATATTTGTGTCCCCCATTCCCCTTTCCCCAAGATTCATATTTTGAAATATTAGCCTGTAAGGTGGTGGTATTATAAGGACAGCCATTGGGAGGTGATTAGGTCATGAAGATGGAGTTCTCATGAATGAGATTAATTCCTTTATAATATAGACCCCAGAGAGCTGCCTTGTCCATTCCACCATGGGAAGACACAGCAATAAGGCACCACCTGTGAACCAGAAAACAGGCCCCTACCAGATACCAAATCTGCTGGTGTCTTGGTCTCCAGCTTCCCAGCCTCCAGAACTGTGAGAAATCCATTTCTGTTGTTCATAAGCTATCCAGTATTTTGTTACACAGCCTACATGAACTGAAACAAAGACATTGCCAAAGTTATCTTGTTTAATGGAGCTGTGAAAACTTAAGTTAGCTTCTGTGTGTGCGTGTGTTCGTGTGTGTCTTTTTCATTTTTTAAAAACAGAAATTGTGTTTGAGTTTAGAAAGATGTAAAAGAGAAAGAAAAACATTATAGAGAACTTTGTGATATGGATTACAAGTTGAAAATGGTGAGGTGAAACATTGAGCTGGGGGGATTCCCAAAAATGACTCACTCACCATTAAGAACAGTATGGCTAGAGTGACCTTGTATCCAAGAATGATAAGGTTGACCATGAGGATGAGGCTCAGTGGCAGTCACCAGCAAACTTCAGGATGATTCTGTAACAGCAACAATTACTGAAGTGGGACTCAGTAATCAATACTAAGCTAAAAGATCAGACCACAAGGTCACCAGCCATAGACTATAGCAGCAGAAATAACTGATTGTCTATGAATAAAGATAACTGCAATTCAGCAGACACTACCACTGAACACACAAATACCAGATCAATCACTCTCGAGAAGAGTCCAATACCAGGCAGAACCTCAGACAGCTCTCCCCGGTGAAACACAATGAAGATCTTTCATTGACATCCAGATACCATCTTGGGAAAGGATGAGGGAGAAAGTTGAAGCAGCCCTGATAAGAACTTGGCTTCAAATCTGACTGACTATTTAACAAACAGGTTCTATTTAGAACTGAAAGATGCTGTTAAAACTGGAAAATGCTGAGATAATACTGATCAGCAACATGTTTTTTCCCCATTGCCCAGAGGAAGAGAGCCTGTGACAAAGTTTAGATTAGTTACATAAAATAATTAAGCTATAATTTTCCTGCACATTTAAGTCTATGTGCATTTTGTCAACCCAGTTACATTGTTAAAAGCCCAGCAACTTTGATCTAAACTATAAACACTAAACATAACTTAAAAGAGGAGGAATTAAGTAACAGGAAAGGGAAAGGATTATAAAAATGTCATAACAAACATAAATAACTGTAATGGGAGACACAGGAGTGCCATGATAGAGACAGATCTGAGTCACATCTTACACGGTCATTTCTATCTTAGTGTGTGAGAAGAAGAACAAGTGTAATCAAATTTACTCCTAAAAATCTTTGAGATGGCACTATCTCTGTACCATCTCTCAAAAAGGATACCCAAGGCTATCTTACAAAGCCGTGAGCACTCTAGCTTCTGGAATCCCCAACTCATGTACTATCAAACACATTATAAAGCAGTCAATTTCAATAATATTTTGTGAATACTTTTAAATGCAAGAATTTGCATTATTTTCATGTGAAATAATGTAGCTACAAGTAACTAATTAAATTTAAATTTTTCTTTGGGTTCTTGGATCGTATATATTCAGAAATTATTATAAACAGAGAAAAATGCATTACACATATATTCAATTGTGAAAATTCTTTACAAATACTAATTTTACCACCAATCAAGAAAAGTTGATTTTGTGATTTCATAGACATTTCATTAAAAATTGATTCATTTCAATTTTTCAATTTTCTGAAGTTTTAGGTTAATATATTTTGTTTCAAATGTTTTCAATGAGGGCTTTGAATAACTTCAAAGTCTGATGGTAGCTTGCTTACAAAATAAGGTGTCATTGAGTCCAGTGCAGCACAAGGAACCAAAACAATACAATAATAACCATATATATATGGTTAACTGCAAGCCAAAAATATTAAATGAGAAATTCCAGAAATAAACAACTCGTAAGTTTTAAATTTTGCGCCATTCTGAGCAGTGTGACAAAATCTAATGCCATCCTGCTCCCTCCCACCTGGATGTGAGTCATCCCCATGGTATAAATAGATTCATCCTATAGACACCATTGCTTATGAGTCATTTGGTAGCCACCTCACTTTTCAGATCAACTGACAAGGTAACTTCATGCTTTTATCACAGTGCTTGTGTTCAAGGTCGATAGTAGTGTAACACTAAGTCACAATGCCCACATCATTCACCTCACTTCATCAAATCAAGTAGGCATTTTATTATCTCACATCATCACATGAAGGTGAGTACAGTAAAACGTACCTTTTGAGGGAGAGAGAGAGACCACATTTACATAGCTTTTATTACAGTATATTGTTATAATTAATTTTTTATTGTATCAGTTATTATTGTTCATCTCCTGTGCCTAATTTATAAATTATGCTTTATAATGGGTAAGTATTTGGCCAGGCGTGGTGGCTTATGCCTGTAATTCCAGCACTTTGGGAGGCTGAGGTGGGTGGATCACCAGAGGTCAGGAGTTAAGACCAACCTGGCCAACATCTCTACTAAACCCCATCTCTACTAAAAATACTAAAATTAGCTGCACGTGATGGTGCGTGCCTGTAATCCCAGCTACTCGGGAGGCTGAGGCAGGACAATCGCTTGAACCCGGGAGGCAGACGTTGTGGTGGGCCCAGATTGTGCTGCTGCACTCCAGCCTGGCAACAGAGTGAGACTCCATATCAAAAAATAAATAATAATAATAATAGGTATGTATTTGTAGGAAAAAGTTAGTGTATATAGAATTTGGTACTATTCGTGGTTGCAGGCTTCCACTGGGGAGTCTTGGAACATATCCTCCATGGATATGTATTAACAGTAATAAAATAATTGATTTTGAATTGTGCACCTAATGTAGCTTTTGATTTGAGTTTGGCAGCTACTTAGTTATAGATACATGTATATATGTAATTTAATCTAGTATTTAATATATATCTCAAATATATATAGTTTAATATAATTTAGTGTATATATATGTATATATTTCAAATACTAGAATTAAATACAACAGGGTGAGATGGTGAAAGTAATCTAGGAATGTGAGAAACGGGGACCACTTCTGAAACAGCAAATATCCCACATCCAGCTTAGTTTGTGTCATACACCTAAGTCTGAAATTGTAAGCTGAGTCATCTGCACAATTTACATCGTTGGTTCTTCTCCGGCTTCTTTCTGTCACTTTCTGTCATTCTCGCCTCATCTCTCCTTTATGTGGAAAATAGTTTACTGTGGGACTTCTATGTTTAATCTGAAGGGCTCCCAGAAAAGAAGGAGAGAGCTCATACACAAATGGGAAGTATCCGGGATAGTTCATAAAGAAGCTACCTTTTGAGATAGGCATTAAAGGAAAGTAAAATTCTGACAATGTTTTTTCCTAGAGGGTTGGCAGTCTTAGTGAAGAAAGAGCATAAACAATTCTACAAAGGTAACAAGGGCTGAGTATTTTTTAAGAGCAGCAGAGGTTAGAGTATGTTTGGAAAAATAGCAGGAAATAAGGTTAGAAGAAAAAAGAGATAAGAATATACTATAGAGATTTCCCCCCGGTATTATTTCATACTGTTTGGAGGTACGTTAAGGATAAATGTTTTTCATTTCCTCTCCTGCTCCCTTTACCCCCTTACAAGTTCCTAACTTAAAGTTTGATGAACTTATTAATGCCAAGAATTACTACTTTCTGCATTTCACATTTCATGCTGCCTTTCCTTTAAAATTGCCCGATTAAAACCATTTCCACATGCCTTACTCTACTCATTCGACGGTGTTTGCTCTAGGACTCCTTGCAACCAGCAACAGATTGATACCGGGGAGTAGCACAAAAGGAGAGAGGTGCTGTCACTGCCAGAATGCATTAAAAAATAAAATCTAAAGATAATATGCGCATCATCAGCTGTAAATATCTCTTCATGAATAATAAGCAAAAGGAGTGTAACCCACACTCTTTCTAAATAATCTTTCACACTTTCGGTCAAGTCAACATAAAATTTTTCTTTAGGAAACAAGGACCCTTCTCTCTTTAAACACAGAACATGTATCTAATCTTGAGTACAACCATCATGCCTATGCAATGGAGCCACCATAGAAACCCAAAGGACTGGGCTGGGGGAGCTTCTACATAGCTGAACCAGTGGAGGTTCCTGGTGGATGGAGCAACCCATAGAGGGCATAGGAGTTCCACACCTCTTCCCTCATACCTGACCCTATGCAACTCTTCATCTGTATCCTTTGTAATATCCTTTACAATAAATCAGCAAACACAAATATTTCTGAGATCTGTGAACTTCTCAAGCAAATTAATTGATGGGGTTTTGGAAACCCCAGTTTATGGGAAGTCTGTCAGAGGCATGGATAAGACAACCTGGGGCTTGCAACAGAAGCTGAGGTGAGGGGCAGTCTTGGGGACTGAGCCCTCAACCTGTGGGATTTTCTTCCAGGTAGATAGCGTGGAAATTAAATTAGAAAGCAGTCAGCTGGTGTCCACTGCAGAATTGCTTGCTTCTTCCTGGTGGAAAGAATTGTCACACATTTGGTCACAGAAGGCTGTGTTGATTGTTGTGGGTTGAGAGCAGAATCATTTGATTTGATCTTTCTTTTGATTTTTCTTCACAGAATCATATAGCTAGTAAATTTTAGAACAGGTACTCAAACTCATCATTTATAATCCTTGTACAATTATTTTTTAAATATTTCATTCGTATCAGTGAGCCGAGATCGCACCACTGCACTCCAGCCTGGGTGACAGAGCAAGACTCCATCTCAAAAATAAATAAATAAATAATAATAATAATAAAATATTTCATTCATATAAATACTGGTTGACCTATTTATTTTCAATAGTTCATACTGATGACCCTGTAGTTTTGTGGAAGCTGTTTGTACAATTTGTGGTATACAAGATACCCTGAGTAACCAATGCATATCATGCTTTATGCACATCTCACAGGACTAACAACATATTTTAATTCATTTTCCCTTCATCTTGGAGCACTATGGGTTTTAGACCTGCCTATGTGATAGGCTGATAAGTTAGGCTCTGACTTACTCCATGCTACTCCATATTAGTTGATTAGAACTCAAAGTCCAGTCATAGTATTAGTTCTAGGAGACATTGTGATCTGCTCCACATTCACGACTACAGGGCATATCACAGTGAAAAACAGAGAATGTATATATAGCCATGGCCTATGGCATCTGGAACTATAGATTCATTTAACTAGCACCAAAATTACGCTTTGGTTAAAGTATCTAAAGATATTTAGTAAGTACATGTTGTATAGATTTGAAGTATGACAGTAAAATAAAAAGAATAGAACCCAGCTGTCCAAGATTAAGGCTCAGTTTCTCCATTATTCTCAGAATGCCCATTGCCTCAATTTATGTGGGGTTAATTAATATAATATCTGTCTCATATATCAAGTTATTACCAAATCCTGAGATAATCCATTATACAGGAAACATTTTTTAAAATCTGTTTTTCATTTTACTTTTTAAGTGCAGATAATGAATCAATCGTAATTTTATGACTTTGCTAATAAAATGTCATCTCAATATCTGGTTAGTCACAAATATGCCAGCTAATTCAACTGAGATGCCTGTATCATGTCGTTCAATAGAGTCCTTTCCTTCAAAAGACTGTCAAAGAACACAGTGTTTAAAAACTCAGTGCTTGCTAATTCTCTTCAGAGAACTTCATTGTATTTTACGTAAACGTCTTTGCAGGAGGATAAACATATTTTCTTCAAGTGCTTCATGATCTAAATTGTGATTCACTGAAGTGTTGTAGCATGTATAATTTTTTTAGAAAACAGAACCCTCATTGACACTTACCCCAATAGGTATGCATTTAAATTCCAAGGAACTTATCACGTTTCTTCTTTTTAACTGTCATTTGATTTTGGTATGGCATACATCTGCTACACAGCTCTTTTAACGTTCCATCAAGGCAAATTACTAGAAACCTGGGTTACTATGGCAATAAGGAGGAGCCCCAATTGTTTTTTCATGTCAGTCATCTCAGCAGTGTTAGTCTGGTAGACAGTGCTAACCAGTAGGGGAGTTAAGACCAGCATACCTTTGCAGAGCTTTAGATTGTGAATACTGGGATGGAACCACTCAGATGGAAAGGCTTGTTTCCATGGCAACAGGAGCAGCTCCCATTGTTTCAATTTGTCACTCATCACAGCAATGTTTGCCTTGGGAGGCTGCACTAAGCATTTCTAGCCACATTTTGTTGTAGATTCAAGAGACTGGATGGCAATGCTGCTATGGTACCAGGGGTTTTTTTCTTAGGGGAGATCCTAGAACAAAGTAATCTCTCTCATTCCAGTAGAAATTTTAAATAACTAGCAGTGGAATACAAAGAAAAGAAGTTGTGATAGCTCACTCCCTTCTGGGACAAGGGCCACAAAGTATGACTTTTTTTTTTTTCTTGTTGTAGTTTTTGCTTGTGATAGTGAGGTGGTTTGAAATGAGAGGTGAGAAAAGTTAGGGCTGACTAAAACAAGAAGTAAGGCGAACATAAAGTGATCATTCACTATTTATTTTAAAAGTATGAGAAAAGAGAATGCCTTAAAGATAAATGTATAGTAAATATTCATAAACTCAGGTATTTCTTTTATCAATCTATGTATTATTTAATTTAAATGATTTCTCCAACCCTTATTGCTATAGTCTGAATGTGTCCCCATAAAATTCATAAACTGAAACATGATCACCAATATAAAGTATTAAGAGGTGGGGTTTTTAGGAGATCATAAGGGCAGAGTCCTCATAAATGCGATTAATAAACATATAAAAGAGGCTTGAGGGAGCTATTCTTGCCTTTAGCCTTTCCTCCATTTCATCATGTGAGGACACAGCATCAAAGTGCCATCTTGAAAGAAGACAGTGGTCTTCACCTAACACTAAATCTGCCGGTGTCTTGATCTTGGAATTCTCAGCCTGCAGAACTATAAGAAACAAATTGTTTGTTGTTTATAAATTGCCCAGTCAGTGGTATTTTGTTACATCAGTAGGAATGGACTAAGACACAAAAGTAATCCATTCTGTCAGCCAGATCATGACCCTTTCCCCAGTGTTGATCACTTAGGGCTATGAAAGGATGTACGTACAGAAAGCAGAAAACCTTCTAGGTAACAAAATTGTACATTTTATATATTTTTTTATTTCCACTCTTCATTGGTCTCAAGACTGATACAAAGAAAGAAACAACCATTAAGAATTACAGAAGAGGCCACAACCAATATTTTAAGCTTTTCTGCAATTTTATGGTTACTGTTACAACTCCAGAGTATTGGGCCGTTGCAAACTAGACAAACATTAGCACAAATTTGTTTTATAGAAAACTATGAAAAACTCAAGAAATTATAATACAAACATTCAAACATAAACACTATTTTTATTTTGATGTTATGATTTCATCTTAGAATTTTATATCAAGCACTACAGTGTGAATAAGTATTGAACCACATGCATCACTTGTGTTATTTAACTTAAATTTTACTAAAAATTTTTGAGAAAGTTATTATTACCCCTACAACTAGTTGTTTGGAACTACAACTAATTGTCAAAATTATTTGAAATTAGACACTGAGTTTTACTACTAAATTCTATAACAAACCGTTCCCATTTTTTAAATCTCCCTAAATCAGAATCACATTATCTTACTACTTTATTATTTCCTGTCCCTGATTGAGTTGTGAATTATCAAGAAGTTTGTTAGTGGCTAGATTTCCTTTTTAAATGACTGTAGATAGTTATCACTTCCCACTTCATTTGTGAACTTTGATAAATCTTTCATGTTTATGTTTACATGGTTACAATGCATTATTCCAGTCTTAGCAAAATTTAATGAGCAACGACTTATTCTATGTATATCTCAATAACAGGTTATGGATATATATGATATGTATTGTTTTCTTAGGTCATTCTTTGGAGAATATAGCATAAGATACTCAAGCTATATTCAATCTTTTTTGCCTAGAAATGGAATAGATGCAGCCAGAGTTGATGGGGCACAAAATGCCAAGGAGACATCTAGAGAAGAAACTGAGGTTCTGCCCATATGGCAGAGACAGATTGTTCAACCCACCAGTATATCAAGTCTGCTCTAACTCTCTACAGGCCGGTGCAGCAGTGTGTGTTCTCTATAAGTTGTATCTCTTAATTCCAACACTGAAATTAAGCAGAATGGGCCTGCAAGAAAATCATATTTTACTCTTTTTTCTTATCCTGGATTTTGGTCACATTGCAGTAAAAAATGTTTTTTAAATGCTATTTTCCCCTTAAACTTTATTCCCAACATAAATATGTTCAGATCTTTAAAAAAAAAAAACAAAAAAAAACCACATAGCTTGAAATACAAGGCCGTTTTGCAAGATGCACTCAAGGAATGTACAAGACAGGAGGCATGATAATAGTAGGTGCTAGGAAAACAAGTTCATCCTGAATAGATAGCCTTTTAGTTAAAGAAACTAAGTGCATGTATATATGTGCCTCTGTATGTGTGTGTACTATATACACAGCCAATGTCTAGGTTACAGAATTTAATCAGAAGGATAATTAGAGATTGTATTAGCACTTTTTGTATATGTAGCATTCTGCATCTATTTTTTGAATGATTAAATGAATGAGCACTGTGGGGGAAAAAAGATGAATATCACTTGGCTACCTTAGGAAGGTTGTTATAACTCTTAAATCAGAGTTTAGAATTTTCATCTTTAATTTTCATTATTTTATTTCTTATTTGGTTAATATTTCTAGTTACTTTTACATTTCATAATTTAAAGGAAATTATTTTGTTATAAACAAGTAACACTCATAATCTACATTATGCCTTGTATAAATACATTCTTGAGGTTTAGAAAATTGTTTAGTCTTTGCCTCCAAACAGGTGCTGACTTCTTGCAACATTCATAGGTATATTTAACTCAATGAATATTTATGGAGGTCTTCTTTGTGTACTGTGCTGGTTATTGACGGGTTGGAGGAAAGATGAACTGGTGGGTCAAGCTGACCATATACACACTCTGTGAAGGTTTATCTGGCGTACTGGGACTAAAATTTAGTATTTTAATTATCTTAATTGAAGAATAGATTAAGATGATCAATTAAAAGTAAACATCTGGTTTTAAAAATTAATCTAACTCATAACTTCAAAAAATAAACTCAAGTGTCATTGGATCACACACAAACATTAACTGAGTTGTGATGGTTAATTTTTTTCTTCTTCTTTTTTTAAGTGAGATGAGGGTCTCATATGTTGCCCAGGCTGGACTCAAACTTCCGGGCTCAAGAAATCCTGTGCCTCAGCCTCCCTGATGAGCTGGGGCTATAGGCACGTGACACCACACCTGGCTACGATGGTTAATTTTGTGTGTACATTTGGCTAGCCCAGAGAGTTGAGAAAGTATTACCGGGTGTGTCTGTGGGCGTGTTTCCAGAAGAAATTAGCATTTTAATCAGTAGACTGAGTAAAGAAGATGGCTGTCACCAATATTGATGGGCATCCTCCAGTCCTGTGAGGGCCCAAATAGAACGAAAAGATAGAAGAAGGATAAATTTCCTCTCCCTGTTTGAGCTGGGACATCCATGTCCTTCTGCGCTTAAACACAGGAGCTCTTGGTTCTCAGGTTTTTGGACTCAACTGAAGTATACCACTGGCATTTCTGGCCCCTTAGCTTTCAAACAGGACTTCTCTACCTCGATAATTACATGAGCCAATTCCCACAATAAGTCTCTCTCTCTCTCTCAGTAGTGTATCCTATTGGTTCTGTTTCTCTGAAGTACTTGGACTTAAAACACTGAACATCAATTAAGTGACTTAAGCTCTACTGTGGAGAATAGAGACATGAATCATAGAATGTCTTCCAGAACATGAATTGTTCCATGACCTGACCAGTGCCCCAGACACTCTTGACTTTTGACATTTCATCAACTTGGCAGAACCTTCTTCTCCTTGTTCCTCTGTGTAATGTTTGTTCTATCTTCAGGACCCAAATCAAAAACCACCTTCCCCTTAATGCCTTCTCTGGTATTTTGACCTCCAAGAATGGGTATAGTGTCCTTTCTTTGCATTCCTGTAGCAGTCCAACCATAATTATCTCATAGAATCAACCAGACTGATATATTTTAACTAAACACTTTAATTTTAGAAAGTTGTAGATACATATACAGTTGTAAGAAATAACACATAGATCCTATGCACTTTTGCACTTTTATTAAATTTCCCCTGAATGATATCTTGCTATAATATCACAACCAGGATATTGATATTCATACAGTCAAGTCATAGAACAATTTTATCAACAAAAGGATACCAAATACAGCCCTTTTGTAATCAAATCTACTTTCCTCCCACATCTCTACTCCCCACTCCATTATCCTTAAACACTGGCAACCACTAATCTGGTCTTCATTTCTATAATTTTGTCATTTCAATAATGCTATAAAATGGGTCATAAAATATGTGATCTTCTGAGATTGCTTTTTCACTAAGCATAATTCCCTGGAAATTATTACACAATATTCAGGTTGCTGTGTATATCAACAATATGGATGTACCACAGTTTGTTTAACCATTCACCTGTGGAAGAACATATGGGTTCTTTCTAGTTTTTACTATTAGAAATAAAACTGTTATAAACATTCATGTACTAGTTTTGCATGAACATAAATTTTCATGTCTCTGGAATAAATGCTCAAGTGTACAATTGCTAGGCCGTATGGAAATTAGATGTTTGGATATTTAGGAAACTGTCAAGCTGTATTCCAGGATGGCTGTACCATTTTACAACCCCACTAGTAATACATGAGTAATTCAGCTTCTCTGTATTCTCATCAACATCTGAGATTGACATTATTTTCAGTTTTTATTTTAGTCATTCTGACTTTAAAAATGTGAACAATCACCATAAAATACAAGAAATGCTGATATAGAAACTAACTAAGATAAAATACAAGGAGGCATACAACCCTTCTAGGAGAAAAGGTAAAATAAAAGTCTGCCAAATGGAAGAACTCATATGTGCCAAGCCCAGGGATAAGAGAAAACATCAGACAAGTTGGGAAAATGCAAATAGCTTGGGACAGCCAGCAGGCAATGAGGGAGTTGATGACAGGATGGGAAGGTGGGCAAAGACCAAATAACAATGAGCCTCGCATGCCTTGCTGAGACTTGGACTTCATGCAGAAGGTAAGGGCTTGACAGTGGAAATGAAGGTACCATTTTGAAATACAGCTACTTCTTCTTCCCAATGGTAATTTATCTTTTTCTATTTTTTTTTGTTTTGTTTTTTACATTTCAGTAGCTTTAGGGGTACAAGTGGTTTTTGGTTACATAGATGAATTATATAGTGGTGAAATCTGGGATTTCAGTGCACTTGTCACCCAAGTGGTGTACATTGTACTGAATATGTAGTTTTTTATCCCTTACCCTCCTCCAACCCTCCCAGCTTCTGAGTCTTCAATGTCTATTACACCACTCTGTATGCCTTTGCGTACCCGTGGCTCAACTCCCACTTATGAGTGAGAACATGTGATATTTGGTTTTCCATTCCTGAGTTACTGCACTTAGAATAATGACCTCCGAGTTCATCCAAGTTGCTGCAAAAGACTGTCTTTTATTCTTTTCTGTGATTAAGCAGTATTTCATGGCATATATATATCATATTTTCTTTATCCACTTATTGGTTGATGGGCACTTAGGTTGATTCCCTGTCTTTGCAGGTGTTAATTGTGCTGCCATAAACATATATATGCAGATGTCTTTTTAATATAGTAACTTTTTTTCTTTGGATAGATACCTAGAAGTAGGATTGCTGGATCAAATGGTATATCTACTTTTAGTTCTTTTAGAAATCTCCACATCGTTGTCCATGGAGGTTGTACTAGTTTACATTCCCACCAGCCATGTGTAAGTATTCCTTTTGCACCACATCAGTGCCAAAATCTATTGTTTTTTGACTTTTTAATAATGGCCATTGTGGTGGGGTAAGGTGGTATCTCATTGTGGTTTTAATTAGCATTTCCCTACTGATTTGTGATGTTGAGTGTGTTTTCATATGTTTGTTGGCTGTTTGTATACCTTCTTTTGAGAAATGTCTATTCATGTCATTTGCCTACTTTTTAATGGTATTATTTGAGGTTTTTTTTCTTGCTGGTTTGCTTCAGTTCCTTGTATATTCTGGATATTAGTCCTTTGTCAGATGCATACTTTGCAAATATTTTTTTCCCCAGTGGTGTTTTGTTAATTTGGACATTTAATACACAGGCAGGGAGGAAAGCCAGAAAAAAAAGGAGGAGCGATCAAAGACATAGGAGATAAAATACTTGTAGCCAGAAAGTTAAACAATACCAAATAAAATAGGAAGGCAATGAGGGGTTGAGAGGAAGGGTCATCAAACTACTCTGATGGGCCAAATCTGGCCAACTCTGCCTTTGTAAATTAGGTATTATTGGAACGGAGCCATGCACATTCATTTAAATATTGTTTATGACTGTTTTTGCACTGTGATAGCAAAGTTGAGTAAATAAGCCAGAGACTGCCCCACAAAATCAAAAGTGTTTTTGCTATCAAGCTCTTTATACAAAATATTTGCTAATCCTTTGTTTAAAAACAAAGGAACAGTTGATCAAGAAAAAAATCTGCCAAGTGTTTTGTGGATTTATCAGTATGTAGGTTTTTGATTACTCTGAGAGAGGAGTTTTTAGTGAAATCATTGGTGTTGGGATAAAGGGAAGTATAGACAGTAAGTACATGCAACTTTCAAGACGTATTTATCCTCCCACAGCCAGTACACTACCATTCTCCCCAGTCTTCATCAATAAAATGCGTTATCTCCATTCACATAAGAGGAAACAGAGATTCCGGGAGTTTAAGCAACTTGGTCAAACTTTCACAGAAGTAAGTGGGAGTCAAAACTGGAATCCAGCTCTATTTATTCAAAGCCCATATTTGAATATAGATTTTCTTTCAGCTATGTAATATTTTTCCTAAAATTTACACTTGAGAGCTCAGAATTAAATGAAAGCTTATGAAATTTTTTAGATTTCAGGATTGTGGACTTTGCCAAAGTATTCTTATATGGAAATGACATCTTGAAACCTTATCTGTTGTCCCTGCCAACAGGTATATTAAAGGAATGAGATCATTTAATAACTATGTTCAATTAATTCAAAATTATTCTCTCTCCAAATAAAAAGGATTCTTGCTCCCTGGACCCTTCTCATTTACAGAAACTGCCTACTCAGAGTAAGCTTTCATAGATATAATGGAGCTCACTTACAACAGCATCTGTTCTGAAATATTCTGCACAGCTAAGGGAGTGAAAAAATACAAACTTTTAAATTAATAGTCATTGAGGGAACAATAATGACAACAATGACAACAGAGAGAAAAAATATGTCTCTAATGAGAGGAGCAGAAAGAAATCTGGTAGACCAGAAACTCACTACCATATAAACATCTACATAGAAAACCTCAATAAAAGTACCTAAATGTTTTTTCTTATAATGTAATTCATTATAGTCCAAATTCATGCTATGTGAGATACATTAGTCTCAATGTCTTCCTTATTCCTTTGTAAATTTCAAGTCAACGATTTTAAATAAAATTGCCAGGGTGAAGGGGGAGGGTTGCTGTAATATATGAAAGCATCCATTAGGAATCCCTTTATAGTAGCACTCAGTGGGGTTGATTTCACCCTTCAGGGGATATTTGGCAATTCGTAGACATTTTTGGTTGTCATACCTGGGGTGGAAGAGGTGCTACTAGCATCTTGTGGGTAGAAACCAGGGGCACTGCTCACATCCCATAATGCATAGGACAGCCTCCCACCTCACCTCCCCAAGCAAAGAATTTTCTGGCCCATAATGTCAATAGTGCCAAAGTTGAAAAATCCTGCTTCAGAGGAACATCACTATGACATATTGGCAAGTCCATCAATGACACAGAACAAATATATCAAATATGCTATTATACTTGGGCAATCCTTATTTGCAAAGTCTTGAAATATAGTCCTTAAACTATTATAGTTGCAAATGATAGCTTAAATGAAAAAAATACATAGGATTGATAGAATAAAAATAACGTCTTCTATCAGTACTATGTAATTATTATTATTATTATTGTTTTTGTTATTTTTTTTTTGAGACGGAGTCTGGCTCTGTTGCCCAGGCTGGAGTGCAGTGGCCCGATCTCGGCTCACTGCAAGCTCCACCTCCCGTGTTCACACCATTCTCCTGCCTCAGCCTCCCAAGAGGCTGGGACTACAGGCACCTGCCACCACGCCTGGCTAATTTTTTTGTACTTTTCAGTAGAGATGGGGTTTCACCATGTTAGCCAGGATTGTCTCCATCTCCTGACCTCGTGATTCACCCGCCTCGACCTCCCAAAGTGCCGGGATTACAGGCGTGAGCCACCGCTCCCGGCCTATGTAATTATTTTTAATAACGATTGGAACTCATCTTCAAGATGAAATAACATACTTGTCTAATTATGCACAAACATGTTTTAGGCCAGCAGTGTGGAACTACATGAGAACAGCACAATAAACACCTATGTGAGGCATGTTGCCAATTTATCCAGAAAAAGAGAGATAAATGTGTGACTGAAAAAAAGTATTTGTCGAACGAGCTGCAGCTGTGTATAGCTAATACCTAATTGCTCGTCTAGAACATATTATCCATCAGGCAGAACAAAGGTGGGTAATTTTCTACAATCTACTGAGATGATTTACCAAATTACTGCATAAAAATACACTTATCTCATATTAAAGTTATAACACTAACCAATAAAACCTCAGGGTAATCAGAATTATTGATGATTTGACCTAACTTTCTTTTGTGTGTTTTTAGAAATAAAAAGCCCAAATAACAAATCAAAGGTAGTTTAAAAATTTCAATTGGAAACCAGGAATTGGCATTTGAATTCTTCTTCCAGAACTACGATGAAGATTTCTGTAAAGTATGTTAACTCAAAAACTATTAGATGGAAAATGTCAGTAATAATTTTAATCATTAGTTAGATTTTTTTTCACCAATGACTTATCTTTAATTTTAATTTATATGTAAATAAACATAAATATATGTGTGTAACTTAACTTGAAAAGAAGTGTAATGGTGATGAGCTCTATTTTGGGGGTATCCTAATAACAAACTCTACATGAAGTGAATACAGACTGTACTTGAAGACTTGATGGAGAGAAATTCTGACAGCTAACCTTGTCATCAACAGAGTACTAGAAACTTACTCTGGTAAATTGGATTATTGCTCTCTATTCTGCACCCTTGTCCTTTACTAGAATTACAAACTCCTTGGCTTTTGTTGCATGACTTTGCATTACCTCCCACTGAAATGGGAAGAGAATATTTCCTCATCCTATTAATGTTCGGTTTAGCCATGTGACTTGCCTTGTCTGACAGAATGTAGCCTAAAGTGATGGCATCCCGGTTATAAGCTGAAGCCTTAAAAGCCGTTTCATATCTTTGTTCAACTTGTTTGCTTTTAAGCCATTTGCCATCAGAGAAACATGTCTCAGATAGCTATTGACTAACTAGATACGTGGAGCTGATCCACAGACTTAAAATCAAGAAAAATATTTGTTATAAGCCAATGAGATATTTGAGGTTGTTTGTTAAGCAGCAGAAAGTGACTATTACACTTATAAAAGGATTTTCTAGCAATATTTATATTGTGAGTGTTTGATGAATACGTCCCCAACACTTGTTTCCCAGATTTTCAACTGGAAATCCACCCTTACCTCCACACTGTTGAGAAAGTAGTATCAGGACTGACTTCCAGGGTGAACTGAATCTTGGCATTCCTCTGGTCACTGCAATTCGATTCCATTATGGGCACATGATTTTAGATGGGCCAATCAGAATCAACTTCAGAACTTTTCCAAAAGCTACCAGAAAAATGAATTTCACTGTTTCCTCCTAGTCTTTAACTGGAAGAGTAAGAAGTTAAGGCTACTGCAGACACTTTGCTGACACAAGGAGGAGCCTAGAGCCACCTAAACCTAAGCCAACAAAGCCAAAATTGGTGCTGGGAGACAGAATGAAACAAGGTTCTCACAATGTGGCCCAAGGTGTCAACTCAGCTATCTTTGAAGATAGCTCCAGAGATGGGGCTATCTTTATGTTTCTTTACGTGTGTTGATAGTTTCTTCCTATTTCTTAACCTAATTTGAATTATCTGCCACTGATCTCATAGAGATACCTAATGGACACAGCATCTTTGATTTTAATTAAGGGATAAGACATAGAGAAAATACTCTTTTTTAACACAACTTTCTTTTATTTAACCTAAAACAGCCAGTCATTCTGTAATGTGTACAGAAGAAAGAATTTACTGCAGAAAGAGAATAATTATAAAAGCATATGCAAAATACCTGCCCATTTTCTCCTTCTATTCATATAATTTTCTTTTAAGGGGAATATCATTGTGACATAATTATAGTTTATCCAAATCCCAACATGAAATTAACATTTCAAAGATATAATAGAATTATAATATTTTCCAACAGAACATAATGTTTTATCAATTCAGACTACATTTATAATCTTCCAAACTTCACATGAAATTTAAGAGACTATCTTAAAACTCTGCTAAATTTTAAATGAACAAGTTTAATCCCCAGTTTACGAAAAGACACTAAAACCTCTGACGATAGAGAGAAGAAAGTACATCTGTCCTGAAGTCAAGTCTGCATAAATGGATTTTTCCAGATAATATAGTTAAGGTGTTTGTTCCCCAATCCAGTAAAGGAAATTTATTTCTAATAATCAGATTGTCCAGACTCAGTGAGAAGTTTTCCTTAGCAACTATCAGTAATGTGTACACAATGCCTAAAGTGGCTAAGTGTTTGATAACCATATTATCAGATATTTATATTTTACTTCCAGTTGCTTAGCTACCACCTATGTTTTAGAAAATAATATTATATTTCTCTGGCTATAAATATAATACAAACTTATTTCATATTATTTGAAAAATGCCAAAAGGTGCAAAGAGAAAATAAAAGCCAGCCATGTTCCAAATGCAAGATATTTGTTACATGTTACTCTTACATGTTTTTGTATTTCTCTTCAGAAGTTGTTTTCTAGAGTTAAATTGTTTCTACATTTGAGTGCCTTGTTTTTTCACTTATATATTTGAACATTTTCCCATGACAATCATGTACAAAAATACAAAAAAATCTTTCAATTATTTCCCATCTTACCATTAAGCAGGAGCCAAATTTTACAGTGGTATAGGGTTGCTATCACAAACTACCATAGACTGAGTGACGGCGTCCTGGCTATAAGCTGAAGCCTTAAAAGGCATTTCATATCTTCGCTCAGCTTGTTTGCTTTTATGCCATTTGTCATTAGCACAGTGCTTCGGAGGCTGGAGGTCTGAAATCAAGGTTCCAACATAGTCAAGTTCTGGTGAAAGCCCTCTTCCTAGTTTGCAGATGGTTGTCTTCTTCTTGTGTCCTCACATGGTGGAGAGCAGAGAGGAAGCAAGCAATCTCCTCTTTTTCTAAAACGGCACTAATCTTATTCTTGAGGATTCAACCCTCATGACCTAATCACTTCTCAGAGGCCCTACCTCCTAATACCATCATACTGGGGGGTTGGAATTTTACAAACACATTTTGAGGGGACACAGACATTCAGTCCATTGCAAATGGTCTCCATGAATTGCATCTTCCCATGATCTCTCTGAATCAAATACCTCCCCTTCCTTAACAACTCTTATCATGACAGAGTTTTTGCTCTTCCTCTAACATGCCAAGATCGTACCTCCTTGTTACCTTCGTACTGTCACCTCTGTCTAAAACACTTTTTCTCCTGATATGCATGATTCATTCCATTATGTTCCCCACATGGTGTCCTCTCTGTTCGACCAGTCAAGACCCTCCAGGTAACTATGGTCGTGGTTACTGGATTCAGACTTTCATACTAGCTGTGTGATCTTGAGAAAGCTGCTGAACCTCTTTTTTACTTTGGAGAATAACAATAATTACCTTACGGGCCTGTTGGGATAATTAAACTCATCTACTTTGCAAAATCCTCTTCTTTACCAGTAAAATTAAAACCTAAATTTTACTTTTTTCGTAGGTTATTTGTCATTTTATAGCACACTCTATTAATTAATAATTATTATGTCTATGATTGCACATTAGTGATTATTTATACGTTTATTGTGTACTGTCTCATCTCCCCCCTTCACTGGGCCCCAGATTCTACCAGGATAAAGATGTGCTCAAAAACAAAAACAAACCAGTTAACACCAATATAGTACCTGCAATGCAACTGTCATTCTAAGCTTTTTAAAAGCATTAATCATTGTAAGTAGAGGACTATCTGTACCTACTCCACGGAATATTTACAATGATTCCACTTATGATTTTTTTTTCACTGTATGATAGTGGCAAAGCCATATGCATATGGAAACCATACTTTGAGTACCCATACAACCTTTCTGATTTTCATTTTCAGTACAATATTCAGTAAGTTACATGAGATTTTTTTTTAACATTTTATTGAAAATTAGGCTTTGTGTTAGAAGCTTTTGCCCAACTTCAGGCTAATGTAAGTTCTCTGAGGACATTAAAGGTAGGCTCAGCTAACCTATGATGTTCAATAAACTAGGTTATTAAATGCACTTTTGACTTAACATATTTTTAGCTTACAATGGGTTTATTGGGACATGACCCCATGGTAAGTCAAGGAGTATATCTATTATTATCTCCATTTTACAGATAAGAAAATTTGAAGTATGCACATTATTAAGCAACTTTCCCAATTGGTAATGGCAATAACTGGTGAAGGGAAGATGTGAACCCAGGCAGTGTGGCTCCAGAGGGAATGTTATGCTTTCAACAAATTCATAGTGAGGAAATGAGGTGAATAAACCCCAAGAAGGAAGCACTGTCATATAATCAGGACTAAGCTTCTTTTATATCTCAGACCTCCTTCTAAAAAACAAAGTGAATTCTATTTTCTTTCAGACTGCGCTTTCTCCAATCAGCAGAATGTAGGCGAGAAAATAGAGGAGTGAGACTTTCTCAATCCCACCTTTGACATGAAAGGAACAGGGGCCAGCTTCCTTTTGGCTGGTTCCTGCTGAGTTGGATTTCTCCTCATTTATTTCATCTCTTTCACCTGGCTTTCTCCTCCACACTAATGATTTGCATCCATAAAGCAAATAACCTTTGCTAGCCGATGTGCTTTCCCTTAAATTGGCCATGTTACTTTTGTCCTTTTAAATATTATAGCACAACTTATCAGTATGTTATTGGGAGCCGTGTTTTCGAACAATTACATCACAGTTTTATTCACCAAAGTACCCAGTTATTTTCCTACTCCATGCAAGTTGCTCTTTAATATAATTTCTTTTACTGGGATGAGTTGCTTGCTGGCTGTACTATGAAACTACAAATGGATGTTTTATGAAAGCAATATTTCCAGCTTTGCTCAGCTCTGCTCCAGCTTGGCTCAAATGTATCATGGGAGAGGAAGGAAGGCTCTTCCTTGAGTCCTTGAAGGGGGGTGACTATGCTACTCTTCTGTGCCCCTTTCATCAAAAGAACACTAAAAACTTTGCTATCCTCAAGGGCTACCTTGGAAAATGATTTCTCAGCATAGAGCCCACAGACAACTTGTAACAGATGCAGCTCAAGTGTTGTCAAAAATGAGAACCTCTGGCCCTATTTTTACTAAATGAAATTTGAAGATATGAGATAAAGGAGTTTGCATTTTTAACAAGCATCCCAAATAATTTGTGTGCGTGCGTGTGTGTATCACATACATATACATACATACACATGTACAGGTCGTCTTCCATATCTGTGAGTTTTGCACCTGTGGATTCACCAATCACGGGTTGAAGATATTTGAAAAAGATTGCCTCTGTACTGAACATGTATAGACTTTATTTTCTTGTCATTATTTCCTAAACAATACAGTGCAATAACTATTTATGTAGCATTTACTTAGTAGTAGGCATTGTAAGTCATCTAGAGATAATTTAAAGTATACAGGATGATATGCATAGGTAATATGAAAATACAATGCTATCTTAAATCAGAGACTTGAGCATCCATGGATTTTAGTATCCACAGGAGGGCCTACAACCAATCCCCCAGGGATACCGAGGGGTGACTGTATATATATTACATATATGTACACACACATATATACATGTGTGTGCATATACATATTTAAAACATTATTATTCAATAAATGCTGAGCACACACTATATGCCATGTCCTGTGGTGATTGCTAGGAATACAATGATAAGCAGAAATAGATATAGTCCCTGCTCCCATTAAATTTCAGCCTGTTGGATGAGCTAGATATTAACCAATGACCACAGAAATAAACATAGACTCTTAACAGAACAGGGGCATGAAGAGGGGAAAATCTGAAACGTGAGTGATTGGCCTTGCTAAGAATTCCAAGGAAAACTTCTCTGAACTGAAACCCAAAACTGAGTCTAAATCAACTAAGGAAAGAGGAGAAATGAAGGTTGTGTTGGAGGCAGAAGGAAAGTGATGTCATGAATCTGCTGGAAAAAGGAGCACGAGAGGAGAGTGGTGAAAGAAGCCCAGGGTGGTGACAGCCACACGGTGAGAGCAAGCACGATACGGGAAGCTGGAGAGGTGGTAGCCGCCGGACCACACTGAGTCTTGTAGATGCTAGTTCTGTTTTTAACTTATGCAAAAACAATGGGAATCCCTTGGAGAGCTTGAAGTGAGAGGGGACACTGGCAGGGTTACAGCTGAGATTTTCTTATTGATCTTTGAGCTGTGGTGTTCAATAAGATAGTCACTAGCTACATGTGGCTAAATAAATTTAAATGTAATAAAATTAAAAATTTAGTTCGTCAATAGTAGTTACGTGTGAGAGAGCCCAGATGTAGAATATTCATGCTTGCAGAAAGTTCAGTCGGCAGCACTACTCAAAGTGTCATTTTGGACCCCAGCATTAGCAGCCCCTGAGAACCAGTTTGAAATGTACGATGTCAAGTCGTGTCTTGCATTCTGAGCTGATTCTTAGGTGACCTGTATGCATGTTAAAGTTTGACAGCCATAAGTCTAGAAGGTAACTGGCCATTTAACGGGATCCTATTGGTAATTTGCTACTGTGAATGGGATGAAAAGCACCCATAAACTTCCAATATGGAGAATAATGACTGAAAAGATGCCAATATTGCCAAGTAAACTACCAATTTGGCCCTAAATTTTATAAGATCTCTACAAGTCCCTTTTGGAACTTAGTGAAATATTACACCACCTGGTTCAAATCAAATGCTTTGCATTTGGTGGAAAATAGATAGTCTCAGAGTTCTTTCCAAATATGATTTCAAGATTCCCCCACACTGTCCTCCCTTCCCCATCCATTCCCCGGTATTCTCCCTCTCTAATATCTTGCTGCTGTGAGTAGGATTGCTACATATCATACCACAAGAATTCAGGCTGTGACACAAAGCTTAATTTTCTTTTTTAGGGTTCCCAGCGGAAGACTACAATGTGTGAAATATTATTTGTTGGGTCGTTAAAAGAAACTAATGAACTCACTGGCTTCCTGAAATTGTAGTTTTATTTTTCAGGAGTATGAGAGCCTATTTATTTTTAACTGTACTATTATCATACAAATAGATCAGCTTGTGGTTCTTACCCATTTCAGACACGCACTCCACTCCACTTTTATTGCACAGTCTGTTACATGACAAAATACCTGAGGAAGCTCACCAAAATCCCAGACTTGTAAACAAACATAACATACGTGAGGAGAGAAACATTTCCAAATAGCCTACGCTCTATGCTAAGGTTTAATCTTGAGCAACATAGTAGCATAGACATAGTAGCAAAGTAATAATAATCTAATAATGAACACTAACCTATAATGAACATCTACTATGTGCCATACATTGAATATTTCTATCATCTCAGAATTCATGTGTTGACATTCCAGTCCCCATTGTGATGGTATTTGGAGATGGGGTTTCTGGGAGCTAATTAGGGTTGGATGACATCAGGAAGGTGAAGCCCTCATGATACGATTAGTGGCCTAATAAGAAGAGAAAGAGAGAGAAACATGTCCCTCTCTCCACTGGAGAACAGAGCAAATGTCTTGTGAGGACACAGCAAAATGGCAGTCATCACCTTGACTTTGGACTTTCTCGCCCTTTAGAAGGGCGAGAAATAAATTTTTGTTGTTTAAACAACCCAGTATACGATATTTTGTTATGGCAGCTTGAGCTGACTAAGGCATTATGTGCCAGGCCCAGTGCTACTTACCTCCCAGGCATTGGCTGATTTGATGTTTACTTATATCATGAAGCTAAAATTAATATTATAAGCACCTTACAAATGCAAAACGTAAGGCTCACAGAGGTTAACCTCCTAAAGTCCCTACAATCATTGCAAACTCATATGTTCTGTTCATTCAAGTTCAATGAAATCCATATAAAGCTTTCAGCACTGCATATATCAAATAACAGCAGCTAAAAAGCTATCCAAAGCATTCCATGTACTTACAAATGCCAACAAGTTTTTGGCAGTTATATTAAACTATTACCTGTACCTAAGCAGATGCTATTATTTTATGGGTATAATTAGGTTCTGTGTATAAAACAGATACATCTGTGGCTATCTCCTCTTTTTATCTGAGAAATGTTACTCACTTGGGTTCTTGTAGCACAAACAATATGGCTTGCTGAACATACAAATCCACATCAAAAGGGTATTTCTGCATGTATAAGAAACCGAAATTCGGCCGGGTGTGATGGCTTACGCCTGTAATCCCAACACT
Organism: Papio anubis; assembly: GCF_008728515.1. Taxonomy (NCBI): domain Eukaryota; kingdom Metazoa; phylum Chordata; class Mammalia; order Primates; family Cercopithecidae; genus Papio; species Papio anubis. The sequence continues at coordinate 65,337,925 of NC_044977.1, forward strand.
TTGGGAGGCCAAAGCGGTGGATCATTAGAGGTCAGGAGCTCGAGACCAGCCTGACCAACATGGTGAAACCCCATCTCTACTTAAAAAAAAAAAATATATATATATATATAATATATAAAAATATGCAATATATAAATATATTTAATACATATAAATATATGTATGTATATATAATATAAATATATATGTATATATATTATATATATGTATATATGTATATACAAAATTACCCAAGTGTGGTGGCACATGCCTGTAATCCCAGCTACTTAGGAGGCTGAGGCAGGAGAATAGCTTGAACCCAGGAGGTGGAGGTTGCAGTGAGCCAAGATCATGCCACTGCATTCCAGCCTGGGCAGCAGAGTAAAGCAAAACTGTCTCAAAAAACAAAAAAGAAGAAAGAAACCGAAATCCGGATCCTGTTTTGTAACCTTTTATGCAACCTTGGATAGGTGACTTTATCCCTTAGGACAGAGTGTTTTCCTGTGGGGAAAAGAGTGATGGTCTTTAACCTTCTCTCCAGATTTAACTCTGATTTTATGTTCCCAAAGAAAGTCTTATTGAGAACTCCATTATTTCAGCTGACAAAATAAAAAGTTTGATCTTGTTAAACTAAAAGGAGATGCCTCTGTATCTGAAGTCTTACTTAATGAAGTGCAACCTAACTGAGTACATACACTAACTGGAAATCTAACTTAGGAGTTCACTCTTGTAACAAATAGCTGAGTCTCAGCCAATCACAGCAGCCTAGCTTTGATTAATCATAGGCAGGCGGCTGATTTGAATAAGGCAACTTTGAATGTTAAACTAAATTTGAGGTAAGTTTGTCTTTTGACACATCTTTATAACAAGTTTAGATTTTGCCAAATGATTACTTTGAATTTTGATCCCCAAGAGGTCAAAAACCAAAGGAATAGGAAAAAAAAAAAAAGAAAAAAGTCTAGACATTGATCGGTTGATATAATCTGTCCTGTTGGCAAATGTAAAATAGTTAGCTGTATTGGGCATTGGGCATGTGTCATTTACTTACAAGTCACAAAACCCCATCTCAAAATGGATATAACAAAAAACAACAACAACATAATTATTGATTCACAGGACTGAAAAGTTGATGGGAAGGTGTGGTTTCTGGCAAAAGATCCCTGCCAATAGATTCAGCCTTGCATCCTCTCAGCTTCTCCTTCTTTAAAAAAAGGAGGAGGGGTGGTCGTGTGCCCACATTTGAATCTATCCTGTGGCTGAGATAGGTCATGTGTCTATGCTTTGAACCAGAGATGAGAGGAGTCTCATTCTTAGCTACCAAGAAACCACAAAGAAAATCCACGTAAAATTACCAGTTGAATGAAGAATGGATATTTGAAAAGCAAAAAACAATAGTCACCCATCTCATCAAACAAGATATTAAGAATAGTGACAATAATACGTGACTGAGTGGTTTTCCCTATCTTACTAAAGATAATATAATAATAGCTGTAAAATGTTGAGCATTTACTATATACTAGAGACTGTGCTAAATGCTTTACACACATTATCCACTTTTGTTTCATACAGATGAAGGAACAGAGGCTGAAAGAAGTTGCATCATTTGTACTGAATCTTAACACCTAGTAAGAGGCAGAGCTAAGATATGATATGGATTTATCTGATTTCCAAGTTCACGTGCTTAAGGGCTTTAACCACTATATTGCTTCCAATAAGAACTGCTTTGATATTTTATTTTCATAGAGTACAAGAAAGTAGAAGCTTGCAAAATAAAATAACTTTAAAATGTGGCTTCAAAAAACAAAGCTTGTTGCCACAACAAAAGAATAAAATAGAGTATAGTTTACTAATAATGTCCAGAAGAGGCCTGTGATATAATTAGTACCCACAATGTTTTAAGCAATTCAGTTCCCTCACTTTCTAAGTACCAAAAATAGGTATCAAAAAATAATTTTCAACATATATTTGTATATGTTATATGTGTGTGTAAAGAAAATTACAATTCAATGTTTCCAAAATGGTTATTAACAATCAAAATACGTAAACTTTTGAGAACCATCACAACTCTTACTGACTATAACACAATTACTCTTTACATCAGTTAATAGTGATATCTGTATTATTCCAAGCCATGTGGCTTAGGCTACTAGGACAGCATTAACCAGTAATTTGAAACATGTCTGTTCATGTGTCTACAACCCACAATTTCTGCACCCAATCATTTTCAAGATACTACATTGACATGACCCCAACATAAACAGTTCTCTATAATAGGGGTTTGCAGACAATGCCCCACAGCCCAAATCCAGCCTGCTGCCTGTTTTTGTAAATAAAGTTTTCTTGAAACACAGCCACACACATTCACTTACATATTGCCTATTGCTGCTTTTACACTACAATGGCAGAGTCAAGAGGTGCAAAATATTTCTTATGTAACCCTTTGTAGAAAATGTTGTCAACCCCTGTTCTAGAATATGGCATACATACTGCAAGGAGGATTTGAAATGTTAAAGGGAAATTCCAAGAATCCAGAAATATTTCACTTATTTTGTAAATAATAGAGAGGTAAACTCATATTTTATGGACACAGATTGACTTTCTGACATTATGAAAAGAATATCGCATAACACCTCTATGAAAATAGCAGTCTATGCCAGTCTATGAAAATAGCAATAATGGAGTGTCTACCAGGCCAACTGCTCCAAACAAGTGAGAGTTCACCCAGACACCAGGACTGCCCTTTCCTGATTTAGGGTCTTCTACTTCTTTATTTTTTATTTCTGTTTAGGTCTTCTAAGAAAGGAGTTAATGAGCTGGAATCTTTTCGTTTGTACTCTTTGGGGTAACTGCCAATTGGGAGCTATGACCTAAACTTTTTTTCTTTCAAATGTTCCTGAAAACATTTTAAACCTTAAAACCTTCCTTAATGGTTTCTCTTTCATTGGTTTCTACAACTCATGTATCCTTCCCACTAAATCATGTTGAACCTGCAATCATATATAAACTAGACATGTTCAACTCTTAACAAGCATTCACAGCACAGTGGCTACTGAGGGACTTGGCTTACCCACTTGTCTTTTGAAAGATTACCTTGGTCTTTATTGGTCTATATTTGGAATTATTGTATTCCATCTGTTTCCTTAAACACCTTGGTCTCTGGGTGACCCATTCTCAATAAAGAAGCTATGTGCTTAACAGTAGAGCATATTTTGTTTTTCCCTGACTGAATTAAACTCTAGGGATGATGCTCCTGTATTTTACAAACAGGCAGATTACTCAAATCTTGCCTGATTGGACAGAGAGAGGGATAGTTTGGATGCAAAATTCAAACCTGATCCTTTATCCTCAACTCTAAATGGCACAGGCAACCCGTGATTAAATTTCCAGCAGTTACATGCTGACTTGTTAGCCATCAGGATATACCTCTGAGAAATATCTCTAATGGCTTGCAAGTTGCTAGAGACATTTGACTTATGCTATTTAAATAAACTAGTCGTGTTTCATTATGCATCATAATTTTTCACTGTTGGCCCCACAAACTTTATAAGTTTTATATTTTCAAGAAATGTAAGAGTAAAGACATGAATTTGAAAACGTACAAGAGGTATTTACCCAAACCCAAAACAAATATATCCCCCTCCCCATTTTTGGTTGTGAGGGGACTATATATCTAGCAGAAAGAAAAAACAGCAATCCTTAGAACATTTTAAAGTCAGAAAACAAGAAAGCTGTTGACAAGGAAAGCAGAATTGTGATGTATGTTGAGAAAATCATAACTCCAAGACAAGCTCTTATTAAGAACAGTTCATTCATTGCCACCTGCCACTGCATGTATAGCGGAAGTTGGTTCCTGTTTCTAAAGCCCACCTACTCCAAAAAAAATTTGCATCTGCCCTCACACATAAATTCCAGTCGTAGAATGTCAGTTCTCTGATACTGAAACTGCAAAAACTCAAATAGAATTGCTTTCACTACTCTTTCAGTTACATACATCTTGATATGACCACCTTAAAGCTTGTTTGAAAATACACTGTGTGTTCAACATGTTGTTGTTGTTGTTGTTTCCCTACCTAGCCTCTATCCAAGGAGAAGACCATATCACCATGAGGTGGTGATCTGTTCTAGCAGCCAACATAATATCAACAAACCAATTGGATTCACGAACCCCAGGTCTTTCTCTACCACTATTACAAAATACACATTCTCTCTGCACTGAAGATACTGAGCTGTTAACACGTAAGTCTGGAGTTACAGGTACGCTGGCAAGGGAGAGCCTGCCTGAGAATGGAGTCAGCACAGATAGCAGAGTTAGGAGACTCAGAAAGACAATTCCCTAATGATACGATCTGAGTCCAGGAGTACAGTACTACTTAATGGTAGAACCACCATAATTTTCAGTTAGTTGAGTGAACAAATTTGCTTTTTGCTTAAGCCACTTATTCTTACTTGCCACAGAAGATTGCGGCTTTTTAAAAGGATTCAGTACAAAATAAACCCTATCATGATACGTTTACCAGATACCAACATTTTGAAGATATGTGATACTTGACAGGAACATTTTGATATGTGATGGGGGGAAGAAGAATCTAGAAGGGTAAGCAGAGTCCATAAGCTCTAAATGAAATACAAAATAGCCAGGCACCCCAAAAAAGAGGGTGGTGTGCTGATGTTGGGGGGCCATGATAAAAGGAAAGAAAGTAGATGCTGAACAAACACACACTTTCATCTACTTGATCACAATGTTAGTGGTTAGGAATGATTTAACAAAATGTGATATCTAAAGTTTTATATGGTGTTAATGCTAAAATACTCCAGCAAAACTATTTCTGAACTGATTTGAGCCAGAGTCATGAGCCATTTATGTCACACTTTTGGCCTCATTACCAGATACCTCTACCATTCATCCAATTAGAGCTTCCCAATCACTTTGCTGAGCTACTGATTGTCTTACTCTCTCTGGATGAGCCAGGAGTAACCAAATCCCTAAGCAAGTCATTGTCAACCATGGACAGCTGTCAACAGCACTAGGAGGAACCACCATGCATGTGTGTCAGTGTTGTTAGTCATTTCACCGCTTTAAGACTTTGTTTTCTCATTGGCAAAGTGGAATAGTCTTACCTAGTATAGAGATTCATAGTGAAAATTACAATCAATATAAAATATGAAAATTGAATATGTGGTATCATAATACAGTAGGCACTATTTAAAGGATAACTGATACATTTTCCATAATCGCATTTTACATTTGTTTGCCGACTATGTTTGCATTTGTGTAAAATGTACATATTTAAGACAAACTATTTTTTCCCAGACAAAATAAATACATGAAAAAAATCTATGGATGGAAAAGCCTTGACTTTTCAGCATCCTATGTTGTTGTTGTTTAAAAACTGGCACTTCATAAGGAAAATACTTGGAATCACGTAGATATCTACGTAACCCATCTTCCTAATAAGGTAATTTATTTATTACAAAGCAATTATTCACTCTGAAGTGACTGGATGGCAGAGTAAGACATATAATTGGATTTGAGCAATAATCTGAGGCTACAGTAGTTTTTATGAGTAAATACTATGTATAAATTAAATAAAAGGGCAACAATATACTTAAATCATAATTTTTATAATTATATTCATAATTTCCTAATTTCAAAATTTTGTATGTTAATTCCACTATTTAAAAGTGCATCAGAAATTTCAGTGTGCTTTTAAAAAAACTGAAATGGGTATACTAGACTTGCAAAAGGAATTAGCATCACCAGAAAGCTAGTATTTGGGAGTCAGTGGAAAACCAGCAAAGCTGTAAAAGCAAATATAAAAAGAAGTGCCTATGCATAAAATATTCAGCAAGATAATAAGGTAGTACGACATTATTGACCTGTAAAAAGTGTCATGCAGAGTACACATGAAAGAGAAAAACAAAATATTTCAAGGGGCTATAGATTTATGACTTTATTCCAGTAAGGATATAGTAAAAATCAATGAAGAAAAAAATTGAACAAATGTATAAGAGAGATGCTATTTTTCTGATAGTAAAAATGGAAACTAAATATAAATTACTTGCTTGTTATCTAAGCCTCCTCTTCCTCTTTACCTAACCCAATCCACAGCATAGACTCTCTCGTCTCTTTTATATTTGCCCTTTCTGAAATTGAAATAAAACATTGGAACAGGAATGCGGAGAAACTCATAATTTTTTATTTTGTTTTTCGATTTCCAACTTTTATTTTAAGTTCAGGATACACGTGCAGGATGTGCAGGTTTGTTACATAGCTAAGTGTGTGCCATAGTGGTTTGCTGCACAGATCATCCCATCAACGAGGTATTAACCCCAGCATCCATTAGCTATTAAAAAGTCAAAAAACAATAGATGCTAGTGAGGTTGTGGAGAGAATGGAATGCTTTTACACTGTTGGTGAGAGTGTAAATTAGTTCAACCATTGTGGAAGACAGTGTAGTGATTCCTCAAAGACATAGTGACAGAAATACCATTTGACCCAGCAATTCCATTACTGAGTACATACCAAAAGGGATATAAATCATTCTGTTTCAAAGATACATGCATGCTTATGTTCATTGCATCACTATTCACAATGGCAAAGACATGGAATCAACCTAAATACAATTATTTTCAAAATTTATATGAGTGAACTCACATGGTATGTAATTATTCTTTGTGCGTTTCTTTCACTAAATATTACAGTCATATGATTTTTTTCCCTATGTGGTTACTTGCGATGGTTTTCATTGCTATATATAAATATACCACAAATCTTGCTATTAAAATAATGCTATTATAAACAACCTGGACCAGCCTTTTCTACACATTTCTTTTGTGAATATACTGTACCTAGGAGTGTACTTGCTAAGTCAAAGCTTGGCAAACATTAATCTTTAGTTTTCCAAACTGGTTGTGTTAACTTGCCCTACTACTTGGACTACTTGGTTGTTTCCATGGGTTCATAACCCTCTCAATAGTTGCAATTACCATGATTTGTTTTGTTTTTAATTTAGACATTCTTATATGTAGCAATATCTCACCAGTTTCCTTTTGTATTGAGCTATAACATATATGCAACAAAATGGACGATCTTAAGTGTTCAGCTTGATGGATTTTGAAAATTTATTCACTTATGTAATTACTATCCAAGGAAAAATACAGTGTAGACCATATCCATCACCCCAGAAAGTACTATCTTGCCTTTTCCCATTCAATTCCACACTTCCATTTAAAGTATTACTATCCTAAATTCTATTGCGATAGTCCTGTTCCTGGACCTCAAGTATGCGAAATCCAATGGCATAGGGTATTTTATGTCTGAATTATTTTGCTCAATATTATTTATAAAATTTATTCACAATATGTCATATATTGGTATTATTTATTTCCTTTTAATTGTCAATCAGTGTACCATCGTATTACTATACCAAAAAATGTTTATTCTATTCTCCTGTTGATAAGCATTTGAGTTTCAAATTTGGGACTATTATAATGAGGATGTGATAAACAGTTTTATAAACATTCCTGTGGACATATGTTTTATTTTTCTGTCTTGTGTAAATACCTAGGGATGGAAATCCTGAGATAGATGTATGTTTAATGTTATAAGAAACTGCCAAAGTATTTGTACAATTTTACCTGACCACTGACATTCATGAGAGTTATAGTCACTCCATATCCTTGCCAACACTTAACATTGTCACTGTTAATTATATTCATTTCATTGGTTATAACATAGTATACTACTATGGTTTTAATTTGTATTTCTTTGATGATCAATGATGTTGAACATTTTTTACATGCTTGTGTTTATTGGTCACTCTTGTGTCTTTTTTCGACAAGCATTTGTTCAAAAGTTTCGATCTTTTTATGTGGTTATTTGCACTCTTTTACTTTTTTGAGACACTCTCGCTCTGTTGCTCAGGCTGGAGTACAGTGGCATGGTCATGGCTCACTGCAGCCTCGACCCCCTGGTCTCTAGCAATTCTCCTGCCTTAGCCTCTTGAGTAAATGAGACTACAGATGTATGCCGCCATGTCTGGCTAATTTTTTATTTTTTTTGTAGAGACGAGGTCTCACTATGTTGCCTAGGCTGGTTGTTTATGTTTATAACATTGATTTGTAGAAGCTCTTTATATAAAAAGACCTTGTTCGATTTATGCATTGCAAATATTTTACTTCTTTACAATTTTACTTGCAAATATTTTACTTATTTACAAGTCTGCAGCTTGCCTGTTCGTTTTCCTAATAGTTTCTGTTGATAAGCAGAGGTTTTCTTTTTTAATATTGATAAAGTGAATATTACTGATTTTTATAATGGTTAGTGCCTTTTGTATTCTGTCTAATAAATCATCACTTACTCAAAATGAAAAAGACATTTTCCTACATTTTATCCCAGAAGATTTATGGTGGTAGATCTTACACTCAGGCCTTGAAATCATCCTGAATTAGTTTAATTTTGCTGTATGGAGTGACTTATATAGAATTGATCCAGCATCATTGTTTAAAAGACTTTCCTTTCCCTATGGATTTAATTTAGCATCTGGTTGTCTTTATATAGGTATATCTATATCTGGACTTTCTAATTGGATCTACCAATCTATTTGTCATTTATTATACCAGTACCACAGACTAATGTAGCTTTATAGTAGTTCTTAAAGGTAGGTAACATATGTATTATAACTTTGTTCATTTTTTAAAAATATTATATATAGTAGATTATTTGCATTTCCTTTTTAATTTTAGGATCAGCTCGTATATTTCTTTGAAAGAGAAGGCATTTTGATACAGATTTAGCTGAATCTGTAGATATCTGGCTGCTTTTAATATTTATTATGTATCTTTTGCTTTCAGCAATTTCATAGTGGCATTCCTCAGCATATTTTTTCTATCTATGCTGCTTGGGTTTTATAGGACTTCTTAAATCTCTGCCTTGAATTTTTAAAGTAGTTAAGAAACATTTCAGTTACACTCTTCTCAACTCTGCCTTCCACCCAATTTACTCTTTCCTCTGCTTAGGAGTTCAATTACATATTACTTGACATTTGTGCTACCTACATTCTTAGTTTCCATTATGTTATTCTCCATATGTTCCATCCTTTTGAAGCTCCTTGCTTCTGTCTGTATATTTTATTTGACCTTACTTTCAATTTATTTACTTTTTTAAATTTTGTATAATCTGGTAATTAAACTCAGTCATTCAGTTTATTAAACCTCAACCACTGAGATCTTAATTTCAGTTATTTCACTTGCATGTTTAATAATTGTGAATTTTAAAATTTTCCAGTTCTCTGTTAAATTTCCCATTGTGTCACTTAACTTATGAATACATTAATTAAAATTATTTTCAGATCATGAGTTATAATTATAACGTGTAGTTATTCTCTTGGTTAATCTCAGTTGTCTGATTTTCCTTTTATTATTGTAGAATTCTTAACTATTTATGCCTTTTAAAAATTGCTTACTAACATTATATATCATCAAATATAAAACTGATATCAATAATTCAAAGCCTTATTTGATACCATCTTCCTCCTGAAATAAATTATTTCTGTTATCATCAAGAAGTTGGACACATCATCTTAAAAAGTAAATTTGTATGCAACAAATCTGCTTTCAAAAAATACATCAAAATATCCTCTGTTGTAAATCTATAACAGGCAAGGTTTTCAGTTAATTGATATATCCCATCCCAGTTTTTTATTAGGATATTTCCATTTTAAATTGATAATTATTGACATTGCTTAATGATAAGGAAAAATGAAATTCTTGAGTTTAACTTACTTAGAATAAAGCAAGATGCTCTCATTAAATGATGCTTAGCTTTGCCTCTGAAACTAGCATAGCGAAGGCTTAAAGAACTGAATTGAGATTTAAACCACCACCCACAAAACCAGACAGGTCTTACAGTCAGAATGTAACCAGATCGATTGCCTCCTAAAACAAAAACATCCACATCCCCTAGAGGATTATAAAAGAAATCAGACTCTATACAATGCAACATTAACAATAACAAGGATACAACCCCAAATTAATTGACATTGAAAAACCTAGGAAAATGCAACCTATTTTTAAGTGAAAAAACAATCAACAGTTGTGAATCACACAATGCCCAGATTGTGAAATTATCAGACAAGAATTTAAAGAAGCTATTATGACTATCTATTATCATTTATAATGAATACATCTAAAATGTATAAAAAGATGGCAAACATCAGCAGAAAAATAAAAATATTAAAAAAAAAAACCCAATGAAAATACAGTATCTTAAATACGAGGTTTAGTGGGAAAGCTCAATAACAGTATACATATTACAGACAAAAATGTCAGTAAACTTGAAGATAGATCAATAGAATTTCCACAGTTCAAGAACAGAAAAAAAGTTAATTAAAAACTTGAACAAGACTAAGGTACCTTTGGAACAATAGTAAAAAGTCTAAAGTAAGTGATATTGGAGTCCCAAAAAGAGAGAATGAAGTGATTAGGGCAGAACTGTATTTTTTTAATCTTTCTTTTTTAAAATTTTATATTTCCATAGGTTTTTGGGGAATAGGTAATATTTGGTTACATGGGTAAGTTCTGTAGTGGTGATTTGTGAGATTTAGGTGAACCCATCACATTGGAACCAATTTGTAGTCTTTTACCCCTCACCCACTTCCCACCCTTTCCCCCAAGTCCTCAAACTCCATTGCGTCAGTCTTATGCCTTTGCATCTTCATAGTTTAGATCCCAGTTAAAAGTGAGAATGTATGATGTTTGCTTTTCCATTCCTGAGTTACTTCACTTAAAATAATAGTCTCCAATCCCATCCAGGTTGCTGCAAATGCTATTAATTCATTCCTTTTTATGGCTCAGCAGTATTCCATCACATATACAGTTTATTTATCCACTCGTTGAATGATGGGCATTTGGGTTGGCTCCACATTTTTGCATTTGCAAACTGTGCTGCTAAAAACATACGTGTGCAAGTATCGTTTTAGTATACTGATTTTTTGCCTCTAGGTAGATACCCAGTAGTGGTATTGCTGGATCAAATGGTAGCTCTACTTTTAGTTCTTTAAGGGATCTCCACACTGTTTCCATAGTGGTTGTATTAGCTTACATTCCCACCAGCAGTGTAGAAGTGTTCCATGTTCACCACATCAACCCCAACATCTGTTATTTTTTGATTTTTGATTATGGTCATTCTTGCAGGAGTAAGGTGGTATCGAGTTGTGGTTTCATTTGCATTTCCCTGATCATTAGTTAGGCTGAGCATTTTTTCATATGTTTATTGGCCATTTGTAATCTTCTTTTGAGAATTGCCTATTCACATCCTTGGCCCACTTTTTGATAGGATCGTTTGTCTTTTTCTTGCTAATTTGTTGGAGTTAGTTGTAGATTCTGGATATTAGGCCTTTGTCTGATGGATAGATTGTGAAAATTTTCTCCCACTCTGTGGATTGTCTGTTTACTCTGCTGACTGATCCTTTTGCCATGCAAAAGCTATTTAATTTAATTAAGTCCCAGGTACTCAGCTTTGTTTTTACCGCATTTGCTTTTGGGTTTTTGGTCATGAATACCTTGCCTAGGCCAATGTCTAAAAGGATTTTTCTGATGTTATCTTCTAGAATTCTTATAGTATCAGGTCTTAGATTTAAGTCCTTGATCCATCTTGAGTTGATTTTGTATAAGGTGAGAGACAAGGATCCAGTTTCATTTTCCTACATGTGCTTGCCAATTATCCCAGCACCATTTGTTGAATAAGGTGTCCTTTCCCCACTTCATGTTTTTGTTTGCTTTGTCAAAGATCAGTTGGCTGCAAATATTTTGGTTTATTTCTGGGTTCTCTATTTTCTGTTCCGTTGGTTTATTTGCCTATTTTTATACCAGTACCATGCTGTTCTGGTGACTATGGCCTCACATAGTTTGAAATCAGGCAATGTGATGTCTCCACATTTGTTCTTTTTGCTTAGTCTTGTTTTGGCTATGCAGGCTGTTTTTTGGTTCCATATGAATTTTAGGATTGTTCTCCTATACACCAACGGCGACCAAACTGAGAATCAAATCAAGATCTCAGCTCCTTTTACAATAGCTACAAAAAAAATGAAATACTTAGGAAAATACCTAACCAAGGAGTGAAAGACTTCTACAAGAAAAACTACAAAACACTGCTGAAATAAATCACAGACAACACAAACAAATGGAAACACATCCCGTGCTCATGGATGGGTAGAATCAATATTGTGAAAATGACCATACTGCCAAAACCAATCTACAAATTCAATGCAATTCCCATCAAAATACCGCCATCATTCTTCACAGAACCAGGTATGTATTTGAAGAAATATACCTGAAAATATCCTAAATTTGGTGAGATACAAAAATTTACAGAATCTCAAAGCTTAATAAATTCCAAATAGGATAAATTCTAAGGAAACCATGGTTAGACACATAATAAACTACAAAAAATGACATTACAGACAAAACTAATATATTACACAGAGGGAAATAACAATTTGAATAGCTGTGAATTTCTCATCAAAATCTATCAAGACCAATAGTCAGTGTCACAAAGTCTTTAAAGTGTTGACAGGAAAAACATACAAACAAACAGATAAACTTTTCAACTCAGATTGTATATTCAGCGAAAATATACCTTGGGAATGGATGGGAAATAAAAGCATTTTCAAATCAAAGAACAACAAAGACAATTAGTTGCCAGATCAGCTAAACTGTAAGAATTTAAGAAAGTTCTATGGGCTGAAGAAAAAAAAAAAATGCTGGAAAAAATGGAATCTTTAGGAATGAATTAAAAGATTGAAAAAATGTAAATTCATCCTAGAAAATTAAACTAATTTTAATAGCTAAATATAAACAGTAAAGCCTTTAATTAGATTTTTGCTCTAATTATTCAGATCACTCAAATGTTATTTTTGTTTCAATGTCTAAATAGAATTATAAATTCAACAGACATATGTAGCAAAAGCTGTGTTGTGCTTACAGAGGTACTCCTCCATTTACCAGGAATGTTGGTTGCTGAAGGCTTACAGGTGAGTCCCCTTTACAAATGGCACTAATTAAGTAAAAGGATGGTTACCAGAGGCTGGGAAGGGTAGTGGGCTGGGAGGGAGGGAAGTGGGGATGGTTAATGGCTACAAAAAAAAAGTAGTTAGAAAGAATAAGGTCTAATATTTGATAGCACAACAGGGTGACTATAGACAATAAAAGTTTAATTGTACATTTACAAATAACTAAAAAGTATAATTGGATTATTTTTAAGACAAAAGATAAATGCTTGAGGGGGTGGATACTCCATTTACCCTCATGTGAGTATTATGCCTTATACGCCTGTATCAAAATATCTCATGTACCCCATAATTATATACACCTACCACATATTCACAAAAATTAAACATTGATTTTAAAAATGAGGTCATGAAATTGGATTGAGGAAAAATGGAAAAAGAATAAAACAACAAAGAATGGCGTTGGTTCAAAAGGAGCTGCCTTACCCACATCGTGTGTTTTTCCCAGAGGCAGCCCACACTGGTTTCTGTTGGAGTACAAAAGCGCAGCTGCATTGCCTCCATCTGGGACAATTCTGAAGGGTCATTGCAGCTCCATAGCTATCTGTAGGGTCAGCTGATGGCCTCTGTTCCAACCACATCACAATGTAATGTTTCCCTCTGTGGAATCTTACTTCATTACTCCCTTGTAGGTGGTATTCCAGGGGCACTCCCCAGCACACCACCTCCTGCCTGCAAATCTCTGCCTCAGACTCTGTTTCCTGGGTAACCTGACCTAAGAAAATTGATCATACGCAGAACCCTACTATAGCTGACTCCTTTGAAGAACTGTGAAAGATGAGGGGGCGAGAAAATAAAAATCACAGTAAGTTTCAGTTGAAGACAATTATTTAGACTGTTTCTCTCAGTATGATTGGCTCAATAGAACGCACTCGTGGAACCCTGTTGAAAGTCAAATGATACCATTGTGAGCCACTTTTTAGCAAGAGACTCCATCAACTCTGAGATCCATGTATAGGTCCAATTTACTGACCGTCTGAAATGCTAGAGATAAAATAATGGAACATGATTCAAAAATGGAAAAATGAGAAAATATTCTCTTAAGCCATAAAGTACAAAGAGACATAGGTGCTGAGTTTTCATAAGGAGCCACAGTTATTCACTGGCATTCAAAGTAAATAGACAAAATCTTCCTTTAGAAGCAACAACTGATTTACGCTAGAAAAACAAAAAAAAACCTTTCAAATTATTTCCTTAGATCAGGCACATTTTTTAAAAATTACAGGAACATTCTCAATTATTCTAAAATGCTGGGGATTGAAGATGTTTTGGTTGATGCTTTTTCTTATCCTATTTCTACTATTTGAAAAAAAAATCAGTCAATCATAATGATCTCTTGCATTATATAGATCCCTAGAGTTTAGAGTACACTATTGTGTACAGCATCTCATTTGTATTTTTGTTATTATTCATGCACTACATGGCTATTGTAGAATTATTTAAAAATACGGAGAAGCAAAAGGTGCGTAACAGATTACAGGTAAACCCAGTACCAAGATAAATATTGTGGTAGACATATTTTGCCTTTCTAGTATCCCTTTCTCCCAAAGAGTGCATTCTTTTCCAATAAAACCTCTAACTTCCTTCCTTCTCTACCCCCAATTCAGTCCATATGTGAATATGATTAACCCTACCATTTAGTCAAAAAAGGGGGATTTTGCCTCAGGCATAACTAATCAAATGCCAAAATGATTGGCTCAGGGAATAATATATGAGACAGGACAGACCAATGGATACTGGGACATTCGAGGCAGAAACTGAGAAAGTTGTATAGCCATGTATAGCCATACTGGCTACCACATGTGATCCCACCTAAGACTAAAGCTAACAAAAATGAAAGCAGAGTAAAGGTAAAACCAAAGGACTCAGGACAACATTTAAGCCTTTTAATCCAGGTGTACCTGAACTGCTTTTGAAATTTTCAGTTTGTACGAGCTAACAGATTCTTCTTCCTTAAGCCTATTTGAATTTTGCTTGTATTACAGAAAGAGCTCTAAACATACAATAACAAGAACTATTCATACTTTGTTGCTTCTTTTCCTGGCTATATTTTGATAAATATATACAGTTTAATAGATAGCAGAGTGACAACAATTTTGGGAATTATCTTATTTTTATACATAAAATCATCCAGCATGATGTACAAAGCAAATACTGTATTATTAATCCTATTTTACACACAAGCAAGAACAAGGAACAAGGGATAGAGCACATAAGTCAAATTTTAGACTACAGCCCATGCCCTGTTAATATGGTGTGGTTGTTTTTATAGTGCATGACATTGTTCTTCAACTATCTCATTATCCTAACAATCTATTTCTTGCATTAGGATTCTTGAATTAAAAAGGATTACCCATAATATGAGAGTAAAAGTAAAGGAAAAAATCATGAGTGTATACCGAACTTTGTTGATCCTCAAAATTATAAATCTAGGAAAAAATGATATTGAAGGGAGAGCCAGGACTTGCTAGAATGTGGACAAGGGTTTAAAAACATTAATTCTTTCATTCAACATAAGTGTATTTTATGTTTTCCATGTGCCAGTCCTGTGTCAAAACACTGGGACTGTATCCTCGATGAAATCCTCATTGGTACCCGTCATCATGGAGTTATAGAGAGGAGATGGAGGAAACAGACCACATTCAAATAAATAGACAAATAAAACAAAAATTTCATCTCTGACATGGTCTATGTAACGGAGACATTTTGGTGCTAAAAGAGTTCTTAACAGGGCATTTGACATGATAAGGAAATTTAAGGAACGTCCTTGGGGAAAGCATGTTTAAACAGATATCTTTATGATGATTAGGCTTAAAGGGGGATGGAAAAGTGTTCCAACCCAAAGGAACAGCATGTGCAAAGGCCCTGTGAAGGGGGCGGTGCCTACAAATAATATTTAGGATGATGAAAATGTTGGTGAGTCGGGAGTGGCTAGAGCAAGTGGTAGTATGAGTAAAGGTATGGCTGACTTTTGTTTTTCAAAACTTAGATTTTTAAGATTGTTAATTTTTTAAAACAGATATTCCCATTCTCTCCCAATGTACAAGTACGGAAATACTTTTTTCCACACAAAGTAGCTTCCTATTTTTTTTAAATCCATAGGAAGAAAAGATTCTTTCAGAAGAATCTCAAGAGTTGCTTTTTTTTTTTCTTACAATATCTAGTTTAAATTTCTCTTGCTTCAATTTAAGCTATTTTAAGAGAATACCTTTTCTGTGCTTGTCTTCCTGACAATTATACAATTTAGATGTGGAAATGATCTTAAAGATATTCTAAAATAGTCCATTAATTTTTAGGATGGAGAAACTAAGCCCCCATTGTGATTTATACAAGGTCACCCAGTTAAAATAGCAGAAGTGACTAGTTATTCTCATTTTTTTTTTTTTTTTTGCCAAACTAAATTCCAATTTCTCTTTCCAATCATTATCTTGTCAATCTTTTAATCCTTCTCATTGACCCTCCAGGTGTCCCACATCTCTGTTAAGCTGTAGAGCTCAAAGCATGTCACAGAGAACCTAAATGACATGTATCGCCATGAAGCACAGGTTAGGTTTCTGTAGAGTTTTTCAAATTATATTCCTAACATATGTGTGCCTTAATATTACAAATGTGTCTCATGCAGCCATTCGAATAAAACTGTAAATTTTACTACAGTTAGATACAAAGCTGTCATCATACAACCACAATTGACTGTGCAAATGCAAATATATTTTACAGTGTAGATTTTTCAAATAATCCAATTTTAATAGGAAATAGTCTCAACATTACTTTTGAAAATAGATTAAAGATAGCAACAAAGAGATAGCGTTTATAATTAGATAATGAAAGTCATCTGTTATTAAAATAATTGTTGAGGTTTCCTTTTCCTTGAAATAACTTAAACATTTCACAATGAATTGCCTAGTATAAGATTTATTGACTGCTTGGGAATTCATATTTGTTGCAAATTATTTCTTGCCTATTTTCCCTGGCTCTTAAATCTTTTTAAGAATTAATTTTAGGGTTTAAATCTGCCTTGATTTTTAACTGTCATCTTTTATTTGTTTATTTTCCTCTTTTGATAATGAAATGAATTAAAAATTCTTAGCAATTATAAGTGGAACCATCCTCCATCACAAAAACATTAATAATAGAAGAATATTGCTTTTAAATAAAGTGTCAAATAAGGGATAAAGCGACATAAAAAGCAAACAATTGCTTTTCCATACTGTGCATAAATTAATATATTTATTATAGAATATAGATATATAATTAAAATTAGAGGACATATAAATGTATAATAATAACAATCATCCTCTCGAGTTCAATATGTGTATTATTATCATTTTTTAAATAAAACTTTGAATAATATTCTTACAGCTGTATTTTTGTTCCCTCAATCTCAGTTAACATAGACATAATTTTCAAGGTAAGATAAAGATATTGACTTTCTTATACTCCTTCGCTTCAAATTATTCCAGGTCTTGATTTGATTCATACTTGGATCAAGATTTTCTTATATGTAATTTGGCTTTTCCTGGACTCCAGTTGCCTTTCCTTTTCCCACCTGGCCAATGAAACCAAAACAACAAAAATCTTCACCATAGTTTCAATTCATTTTATGCATATGTAAAGACATACACACACACACACATACACACACACACACAAATTCTATATTACATAAGGCCTTTTCCCTAAAATATATCATTCCTAAGTGCTGTATATCTCCTTCAATCTGAGATTAGAACCACCTGGTCAAAAACTCTTACCCTGCACTCTCTCTGCTTTCATAGGTAATATCCACGCTTGTCTGGATCACATGAACTAGGTTTTCTTTGTTTATTTCATAACATCCACTCTTGTTTTCTTCATATTGCTAGAGAATATCAAAGAAAGTGCTATGAAAAGATACACAAATTGATGGCAGTGGCGGCCTGTCTGGAATGGCTGCTGCCATCACGCCAGCCGCAGCAGGGAGGTGCAGCCCAGGCTGCACACTCTGTGGAGTCAGCGGGGAGTGAGGGCAAGTGGGATCCCCACCCCTTCCAAATTAGTGGGTTGGGAGCTTCCTGGGTGCAGCTGCAGCCATCCAAGTTGTAGCAGTGGACCATGACCCCTGGATCCATGGAGCAGGCAGGAGTCCTTCTCTGCTGGGTGCAGCTGCAGCCACCCAAACCACGGCTGCAGACCTGCGCCCCTGTGCATCTGCAGACCTGCGCCCTTGTGCAGCTGCAGGTGACCAAATCGTGGCTGCAGACCCACACATACCTGCACTCTTGGGGACCTAGTAAATCTCCCCTGCCCTTGCAGCCTTGGAAATGCCTGCTTCCACTGCCTAGCTCTTCCTGTTGTCTGTGCCTACTTCAATCTCAGAGTAAACTCAGGGCTGAGCCAAGGCTCTGTTACAGCCTGGCCAGGTGTGTAGATGCTCAGGGCAGTGCTGATATGCCAGCCTCCTGCCACCTCAGTCCCCTCGGGACTTTGGGCACCAATGAGCATAGAAGACAAGCTGATGGGGGGCGGAGGGAAGCTTGGCACTGGCCTGCAGATGTCCCGTGGCACCTACAGCTAGGGTGCCATGAATGGCACTGGGACGCAGACAGGCTCCTGGGTAAAAGGAGGGGGGTCCCTGGAGATGTCCCACCTTCAGGTCAGAGAGGGCCTGAAGACTGGGGACCAGGCTGCTACTCCCACAATGGAAGTGGGAACTTGTGGTGCCTTTTCTGGATGTATCCATGGCCACCCACAGACCAACTGGTACACACTTCCTCCCCTCCGAGACCCATAAAGCCTTGGGCTCAGCCAAAGCTGAGCAGACATCAGGCTGTAGAGACGAGCTACTCACTCCAGGCCTCCTCTCTGCTGAGAGCAGCAGACATCAGGATGACTGGCTCCAGAGAGGAGCTACCCCTTCCAGGGCCTACTCTGAGCTATTCCATCAATCAATAAAGCTCCTCTTCAACTTGCTCACCCTCCACTTGTCCGCGTGCCGTATTCCTCCTGGACACAGGACAAGAACTTGGGACCTGCCAAATAACAGGGCTGAAAGAACTATAACACTGTCAGGGCTAAAACACACCCCTTGCTTGCCACTTTGTAGGTGAAGAAAATGAGAAAAGAGCTGTGACCCTTCGGGGACCCCAGGCCTGGGAGCTCCCCAAGCCAAGGCTGTGACTCCCTCTTTGGAGCCCTGTGGTTCCTGGAGTTTCCAAGCTTCTGGGCACCACTGCGTTCCCTGGTGGCCACCATGGAAGCTGCTTGTGTGCACCTGGTCCAGCTGCAAACTTCCGAGGGTTGGCACCTGTTCCTACACCTAGAGCGGCCGCCCTGCCGCAGCAGCTGGCATGCCTGACTGCGCACAGTGGCTGGACCCTATGCCTGCTCACTCATACACCCCTCACTGCTCCACACCTGGCTTGCCCTTGGCAGGCATGGGATCCAGGCTGATAGTGTGAGCAGAGTGCAGCCTGACAAGTCGAGTGGGCAGAATGAGCCCAGTGGGCCCTAGCAAAACTCAGCCAAAAAGGCGCCAGCAGCCACAGAGGTTCCCAGGGAGAAAAGCAACACCCCAAGGATCCTGTAACAAAATGATATTGTCCAAAGTCTTGACGAATTCAAATATTCTCAACTGATTGATGGTTTGGGATGGTCTCATTTTTCATGATATCACACACGTGTGAATGGGTGTAGTTCTTTTCATATTCATCAACAGACTCCTTCATTTTAAAGACTCACAGTTCCCTTCCACTTTAGATTTTTCTGTGTAATTTTTTGATTACTTCCTGTTTCCTGCCTTTTCTAACTCTCCTTCTAGGACTGCTATAAACCGGATGTTGAATGTTCTGTAGTAACTCTCCATTTCTCAAGGTTTTTTTGCTTGTTTGTTTTGTTTTGTTTTTGTTTTTGTTTGAGATGGGGGTCTCACTCTGTCACCCAGGCTGGAGTACAATGGCGCAATCTCGGCTCACTGCAACATCCTTCTCCCGGATTCAAGCAATTCTCCTGCCTCAGCCTCCCGAGTAGCTGAGACTACAAGTGTGTGCCACCATGCCTGGCTAATTTTTGTACTTTTAGTAGAGATGAAGTTTTACTATGTTGGCCAGGCTGGTCTCGAACTCCTGATCTCAGGTGATCCACCCTCCTTGGTCTCCTAACATATCTGAAGTTTTATAAAATATTTTCTATGATTAATTTTTTCTCTTAATTTTTCAATTTAGTATTTTATTAATCATTCTTCAATTGATTATTTTTAAAATCAAATTTTTGAGTTATTTTCATGATCTGTAATTTTTCATATTTCATAGCTATTCTTCACATTTTATGAATGCAATAGTTTCCTAATTACTTTGAAAGATTAATATTAGTTTTAGGGTTTTTGTTTTTATTGTTGTTCTGTTTTGAAGATATCTCTGTTTTTAAAGAGATTATTTTTAAGAATTATCTCTATCCTCATGTTTCAGCTTTTCTTCAATCTAGAGCTATCTTTTTTATATTGCTATATTTTTTTTTTCATAAACATGGTAATACTTAACCATTATTTCTTATTTAAGAATGAAGAACAGGGATGAATACTTAGGTAGCTGGTATGCATTTCTTTTACCTTTGAATAAATTTGCTTTTTTTCTAATTGACTTTTTCTCAGAGTGGCAAGCCAGACCAGGAGGTCTGTGCTACCAACTATAAGGTTTCAATTTAGGGTGATCAGGCAAGGAAAGACTGTTGGGTTATACATGGTTCTATTAAATAACATAATTTAAAAATTGATGAATTAAATAACAGAATTAAAAGTCCTGGTTTTATTCCAGGGCACCATCACCTGTACCAAATGCCTTAGTTCTCCCAAGAAGCTGCATCCAATAACTTTGTAGAAGACCCTTCTGTGTTGGTAGTAGCTATTGATACTAGGCTGCTTAATTCCTGGTTAAGGAAAGTTCAGCACAGCTGTTTTGTTACAGACCTTAAATTAATCCTTCAATTTCTACCTCCATTCTTATTATTTTTCTCTTTCCTTTCCTCCAACTCCCATTGCAGTGCCTTTCTGAAGTTTTGGTTTGCAGGCTGAATCTCACTCCGCTAGAGTCTTCTAGGGCCATATTCTGGTCAACAGCTTCATAGACTGAAATACAGTGATTGCTCAAACAGCAGACTTTCTAACTTCTAAAAATCTATTGAGCTCTTACTTGTTTTAATTCTCTTTGTCATTCTGGGTTTATTATTATTTGCCCTTCAATGCTATGATCATAATGGGGCTTCTGAGGAAAGAGAGGCTAAAATGTTCTAACTAATGTTGAAATAGAAGCCAAACTTCTTTAAGTTAATATTGTTCAGTGAATTTTCTTCCTTTTTGTAATGTTGTAGTAGAATTTCATTCTTTTGATTCATCTATAGTGATTTCCTAGAACGTGCCTTATAATGTTGTTACATACTATTCTCGAGTGGTTTGTTACGAACTTTTGTGTTTTCAAGAGTCACTTGAGAGAAATGAAAGCATACATTAAGCCAAGTACTTGAGTAAAATAGGTAAAACCTTGTTATTTATAAATTATTAGTTTCTTACAAGATACTTGGGTCTACCATGAATTCTATGAGCATTAAAAAAGAATTTTATTCTTTCCTGAGCAATTGTATCCTGTCAGGTTTTAATACACAATTTAAAAACAATTTGTATTCATTTGGCTACTGTATCACCACAGCACATGATAGCAAACTGGCAGAAAACCAGTCTATCTGGAGCAGATGCCATCAGGCCCATGATAATTTCCCATTACTAATTCAGGGCTCACTGGCTCATCTTCCAACTCTCAGCACCTACGTTGCTTTGCCTGAGACTTTTCTCTGGCAAGATGAAGACTGCTTTGCTGACCCTACAATAGGCTAAACATGTCAGGATTAACAACCTCAAGACAGCTCTCAACCAATGACTAGCAGATGTTTAGAGTATTAGTAACCCAGCTCCCTCCTTCCTCAGGCGGAATAACTGTGAGGAGTGGCTTCCAAAGCTTCTCTAGCTATTATGTATGTATCTGGCTCGAAAATGAAGCGCTGTTAATGCTTCTCTTCTCTGCCCACTTTCCTCTTCCTTACCTAGGGTTACCTCCCAAATAAACTACCAGACACGAATCCCTGTCTCATGTTCTGCATCTGTGACAACCCAAATTAAGACAACCTCTAACAAAGAGAACAACTTTAATGGCTTCATATATTAAAACTATAAATAAAATTATCATGGCTGAGCAAGTGAGAATGAAGCAACATATTTGCATGTTGAAATAATCATTTTGAATATTTTCATTTCATTCCAGATTTTACCTGAATGGTGAAGTTTTAATCATTTTTCTGAAAATGGTTATCAGAAATCAGAAAATATAAATAAAGCTGTACTACTTTTTAAAATTGAAATAAAGAAGCATATTTTTAAAACCTTATAAAGGAGTTCTAGTCCCTGAATTCATTCAGGTTGGGGACTTGGGGACTGCAAGTATAACACAAAATTGTCATTCTCGATGCACAAAAAATGAGCTACTACACTTTGGGGAAAATAATAATATTAACAATAAACAAGGAAAATGGAATAACTTAACAGAATAAACTTGAAAAACTTGTGAAACGGAAAATAAAATTTTAAAAAATCAGAAAATTTGTTAGCAGATAGTAGTGGCAACAGGAAATAAAACTTGCTTCCTAACATTGATCTCATTGTCTGGGAGCTCCACAAAAAAATGAGTCAGCAAAATCCCTTGACCACTATCAGTGCTTCCCAAAATCTGGAATGAAATAAACTGAGTGGGCATCCATTTTCTTTTTCCTTTTTGTATTGAAAAGTAATGAAATCAGAAAATAAATGCAAGGAAGATAACAACAACAAAAAAATGACGCGATCAACTAAAGGGCCCAGGGCTGCATAGTAACTTGAAGAAAGTTTCAAAACCAAGGGTAGTCCCACCATGAAAGAAACATCTGTCTTACATACAGGTAGAACAAAACTTGGCTCAAGACTTTTAGCAAAATCTCAAAAGCAGGGCATACAGCCTTAACTGGGTTTTCCTTATTCACTCTCACCTCACATCTCTCATCATCCAATCCCATCTACATCTGCAGAAATGTGGTTAAGATACACAATCCCCCACCCCACTTCTAGCTTGGAGAGAAAAATTAGTGTCAGATATTAGGAGAGTCACGTTTCGTTCAATCTATTTAAGGGCAAATGAACCACGGACAGAATAGCCTAAGTGATATATATGGTTTGGATCTGTGTCCCTGCCCAAATCTCATGTTGAATTGTAATCCCCAATGTTGGCAGTAAGGCCTAGTGGGAAGTGATTGGATCATGGGGGCAATTTCGCATGAATGGCTTAGCACTATCATCTTGGTGTTGTTCTCGTGATGGTGAGTGAGTTCTCATGAGATCTGGTTGTTTAAAAGTGTGTTGCACCTTCTGTCTCCCTCCCTTGCTCCTGCCATGTAAGATGGCTCCCTCCCTTTGTCTTCCACCATGATTGGAAGCTCCCTGAGGCCTCCCCCAAAGCAGAAGCTGCTATGCTTACTGCACAGCCTCCAGAACCATGAGCCAACTAAACCTGTTTTCTTTATGAATTACCTCGTTTCAGGTATTTCTGTATAGCAATGCAAGAACAGACTAATACACCAAGCATAAGCCAGATAAAAAGAAATAGCTTGGCAATAACACAAATATATGTAAGAGGGAACGAAGGAATGGGAGGAAAGAAAAAATAATAAAGAAGGAGAGGAAATAGGGCATAAAAAACAGGAATTCATTTCAGAAAAAAAATTAAAATCTCAACAAAAACATTACTCATAATTGTTCACAACAGAAGACAAATTAACAAAAGCATGAATTCTGTAGAATCACATCATAACAACAGTAAAATAAAGCAATAGTATGAGATGAAAATGACGAAAGTTGACACAGACCTTCCACACCAAGAAACAGACTGGTTAGTCCCTCACAGATGAAGAAATAATTATTTAAGCATTCAGAAAGGAAAACAAACAAATAACCTATTAGGGAGAAATCTCAGGCAGGATGACTATGAACTCATCTGTGGTTAGATTCAATGCCAGAAGACAACAGAGCAACATCTACACAGGCTCCAGAGGAAACAAACATAAGCCAAGAATATTGAACCCAGTGAAAACATCTTTCAGGTATTTAAAATAAAAACAACACATTTGCTAACAGGAGGAGATCTGTGACAATACCCATGTCCTAATTATACACGGTAGGCAAGCACAAGCTAAAAATGGGAATCTGACTACCTAATACATTTCATAATCTCTTTTGTAAACCTAAAGGAATCTTTTATGAAATATTTCTTGCAATAAAGAAATATTTATTTGAAGTTCATTAAGTTTGCTCAATTTTAAATTGTTTTTTTGATAAAATTTTAAAATCAAATGTAATATTTCTAAATTATAATAGCAGTCATTATATCTCTTTTTATGTATCTATTTATCTATCATTCTCTCTGTTTAGCCTTCTTCTAGATGTAAAACGGGAAATGGTAGTTACCTAACGTTCGTAGTGGTGGATACGGTTTTACAATATATTTCATTGTCTCTGTTTTTAGTTTGATTTTATAAGTACTTTATTTTTTGTTTCATATTATTCTTTATACTTGCAAATGTAATTTTAACAAAATAAATCAAGTAATGATGACATAGAGAAAGAAGGAGGAGGAAGAGAAAGAGGAGAGGAAATGGGCAGGAGGAAGGAAAGAAAAAATAGGAAGGAGTAAGGAAGAAGGAGAGAAGGGAGAAGAGGAGGAGGAATAAAGAAGAAAGAATGAGGAAGAAGAAGAAGTAAGAGGAGGAGCCTGGGTGTGGTGGCTCACACCTGTAATCTCAGAACTTTGGGAGGCATAGGCAGGTGGATCACCTTAAGTCAGGAGTTTGAGACCAGCCTGGTCAACGTGGTGAAACCCTGTCTACTAAAAATACAAAAATTAGCTGGGCAAGGTGGCGCAGGCTTGTAGTCCCAGCTACCCCAGAGGCTGAGGCAAGAGAATTGCTCGAACTGGGGAGGCAGAGGTTTCAGTGAGCTGAGGTCACGCCATTGCACTCTAGCCTGGATGACAGAGAAAGACTTCGTTTCAAAAAAAAAAAAAGGAGGAGGAGGAGGAAGGAAGAATAAAAGAGATGAAGAAAGAAAGCAAATGGACTAATATTTCCATGGCAGTTCATTTTGAGAGAGGGGAAATATGGATAATTGTTATTTTCTTATATATACTTTTCTGAATTTTATAAATATTCAAAAGCAGTTTTTTAAATAAATTAAAATTAACATTTTTGAAATGCTGCTTTTAGCAGCAAATTGTTCCTACAATTAAACTTTTTAGAAGTTCAAGAAACAGTCAAATAGTTCCAAAACTGTAGTGTGGGAATCATTATGTTAACCTCTATTTAGAGCTAGAAAAGGGGTTAGGAAAAAGAGGAGCTGAAAAAGTGACAACATATGTTGTTCCCTGAACTTTCTTGTGACAAAATCTATGGGAAAGCTGTATGTTGATTCAAGAGCAATTTCCAGTGCCGCAGAGATACCAGCCTTCTTCTCATTTGCCAGATTAATTGTGGTTTGCCCTTATTTCAACCCAGGCATGGAATCCAGCCTCTTCACAGTTTCCATCATAAATACAGAATAAGTAAACATAAAAATTTATTTTTGTAAATGTTATGGTCTTTCCTAAGACGCCGGGGTTACTAGCTGTGCTCACCTTATATTGCAGCAGATTTCATTTGAAAAATGCCATTCAACCTCTTCTCCTCTCCAGTTTCTTTGCTTCATGCTTTTAGCAGATAATTCCTTTTTAAAATCCCTTTCCCACAAGGCAGTGCCTGGTTACTATTATACAAGCTTCCGCTCTGAGATATTCCTCAGGCAATTAAAATCCCTCTCCTCATTATAAAGCATAGCTGTTTAAACATGGCCCAGATCCCACTGCCATGGTCCCATGCCCAAACCCATCACTGCAAGGAACCACCAGTTAATTATAAATTTATGACCGCAGTCTCATACACTTGCAAATTTTTTTATATATAACAGAGCAAGTCTATTGACTCATGTCGATTTCTTCATTGTGGTGGGAAAAATCTAACAAGGCTCCCAAGATTTCCACGAGTTTGTATGCATGCTCTGTATAATTTCCTCCACTTCGGTGTAGGTGGGAGCTGTGAGCACCATGAGATAGTCATTCCCTCGATCTGGTTACACCATATGACGAAGTTGATGTGATGATCACTCTTATGACTAAGCTATGTTATGTAATATTCTGATATAGAAGACTAATGAGAGAACCTCCTGCTGGCTTTGAAGGAAGTTGCCGTGTTTTGAGAGTAACATGTGGCTAGAATTTGATGGCAGCTTCTAGTTGCTGAGAATAAATCGCAATCAATAGTCAGTAAGAATATTGATCTTACAAGCCCAAGGAAATAAATGCTGCCAAAAACTGCAGTGATATTGGAAGAGGACCTCAAATGTCAGATGAGATTGCAGGCCAGCCAACACCTGAATTTGAGCCTAGTGAGACTCTAAACACAGGACCGAAGTAAACCATACTTGGACTCCTGACCCACAGACACTATGACATAATACGTGTGTGCTGTTTCAGCTGGGCACAGTGACTCGCACCTATAATCCCAGCACTTTGGGAGGCTGAGGCGGGCGGATCACCTGAGGCCAGGAGTTCGAGACCAGCCTGACCAACATGGTGAAACCCCATCTCTGCTATAAATACAAAAATTAGCCAGGCATAGTGGCAGGCGCTTGTAATCTCAGCTACTCGGGAGGCTGAGGCAGGAGATCACTTGAACCCAGGAGGCAGACGTTGCAGTGAGCCAAGACTTCACCATCACACTCCAATCTGGGCAACAAGAGCAAAACTCTATCTCAAAAAAAAAAATTGTTGTTTTAAGACCTTAAATTTGTGATAATTTTTACAGAACCTTGGAAAACTAATATACTTGGTAAGTGAGCCAGAATGAGTAGACAATAAAAATCAGAATACAAAATATAAACAAGTAGACAAACATATGGAGAGAAGATAGGCAAAAATTATTTAAAAACAAAATAGTTAAGCAATGCTGTCAAGCAACTTGAATAAATTAATTTCTGTGTAACACTGTGATCATCATGTGCAGAATACAAATACTTTTCATGCTCTTATGGGACATTCATTAAGGTTTACCATGGTTTGGGCCAATAAAATGTCTAAATTAATTTAAAATAAATTTAAGCAGATAAAGTTTAAAACCAAAGGAAATTTTAATCATAGTAAGAAGAAATGGAATGAAGTAAACAAGAAACAAATAATAGAGACACTGAATAATGTCAGAAAGTTGAATCTTTGAGATTAATAAAATTAACCAATTCCCAGCATGCTGGACCAAGAAAGAGAAAGTGCAAGCTGAGTACACAAAGGCATACAAAGTGGTATAATGGACATTGTAGACTCAGAAAGTAGAGGGGAGGAAGGGAGGTGAGGGGTGAAAAACTACCTCCTGGGTACAATGTACACTACTCAGGTGTTGGGTGCGCTAAAACCAGACTTCACCACTGTACAATTCATCCATGTAACCAAAAGCCACTTGTACTGCTAAAACTATTGCAGTTTAATTTTTTTAATAAAAGAAATAGAAAATGCAAATTACCTAACTAACAAATGTAAAAGGGAACATTGAAATAGATCTTGAAAATATGAAAAGGACAACAAGAGAATACTGTGAACAAAACTATGCTAATAAATTGAGAAACTTCGATGAAATAGATAAACTTCTTGAAAAACAAAAATTACAAAAACTTTCACACGGGGATACTAAAAATATCAGTAGGCCTATATCTATTCAACATTGAGGTCATAATCAAAAGCCATCTAACAAAATTTCGGGATTCATATGCCTTCACTGTTGAATTCTAACAAACATGTATAAAAGAAGTAATACCAATCTTAGAAAACTCTTTCATATTAAAAGTAAGAAAGAACCCAAGCCAACTTGATTTTGGAGACCAGCATAACCCTAATAACAAAACCTGACAAGGAAAATACAAGAAAATAAAATTAGATCAATATCACTTGCTATCATAAATTCAAAATGTTTATGGCAATACTAGCAAATAGCATCTAACAGTATGTGAAAAGACAATACATCATAAACATATGGAGTTTATCCCAGGAATGCAGGGTTAATTTAACAGTAGAAAGTCAATCGATGTAAATGACAATGTTAACAGATAAAAAAAGAAAAACATACCATCGTTATAATAACTGGAATGATAAAAACACTTAGCAAACTAGAAATATAAGAAAACTGTTTCAACCTGATAAAAAAACCAAAACATTTACTTAATGATAAAATATTAAAAGCTTTGTCCCTAAGATCACAAACAAGGCAAGGATATCTTCTGTCACCATTGTACCAGAAGTCCTAGCCGCTGAAATAAAACAAGCAAAAAAATAAATAAATAAAAAGAATAAAGACTGAAATAAAATTAAAAATTTAATTATATCTACATAAGATGATTGAGTATATTTAAAGCAACAAGAATTTCTAAAACATGTACCAGAATTTATGAATTTAGCAAAGCAAAACAATACAAAGTTAGTGACCAAAATTTCCTTGTAGTTCTACATCTTATTAATGAATAATGCAAAAAATAAAATCTTAAAAATACTTTTTATGTCAAAATATTAAATTGCTAGGAATAAATTTAGTAAGATCTCTACTCTGAAAACTGTAAAATGTTGTTGCGAGAAACCAAAGATGATCTCAATTAGTGCAGAAGTGGACGATGATATGAGTTAGATGATACCAACGTCTATTCTCATCAAAACCAACAGTAGAATGACCTAAATCCCAATCAAATTCATAGTAGGATTTTTAAAGAAATGGACAAATTTGTTCTAAAATTTATAATGAAATGCCAACAATCTGTTTTAATCAAAGCAATCATTCTCTTTCTTATTTATTTATTTATTTATGTATTTATTTATTTTTGAGACAGAGTTTCACTCTTGTCACTCAGGCTGGAATGCAATGGGTGATATCGGCTCACTGCAACCTTCTCAATCTTGAAAAAGTAGGAGTCTATATATGGAACTGTAGTAATGAAGGTAGCACTCCACTGGTATAAATAGAGGCAAAAGATCAATGGAACAGAACAGGGAGTTCACAGAAACACATATTTGACCAACTGATTTTTATCAAAGCTGCCAAATTCTTGTTGAAAGGAAAGGAAAACCTTATAACAAATGATCTCGGAAAAGCTAAGTATCTGCAAAAAAAAGAAGAAAAAAAAAAGAACATCGACTACTACCTTACATAATACACAAAAATTAATTTAAGAAGAATTATTGACCTAATTGTAAAATCTAGAATCATAAAGAGTTTGAAAACTATCCTTATGGTATCTTAAGACATAAAACACTGACAATAAAAGTTTTTCTAAATGAATATATTGGAATTCATCAAAATACACAATTAAGGAAACAAAAATACAAGCTACAAGCTTAGAAAAAAAATTTGCAACAAACATGTCTGACAAAAGACTTATGTTCACAACAAATGTATATTATATATATAAACATGTATATATTAACCAAAGAGAACAAGAAAAAACAAAAACCATAAAAAAATGAAAAGGAAAAATTTAAATTTTAATTATATCTATATTACATTATTTTGTACATAATAAAACATCAAAAATTTCCAAAACATGTATCAGAATTAGTGAATTTGGCAAAACCAAAGAAGACAAACTCAGTGAGCAAAATTCCAGTGTAGTTATATCTTACTCACGAACAACATACCATCAATACACCAACAATGGTATACCAACAATATACCATTTAGTACAAATACATATACATTAACTGCTTCAAACCAATACTAAAAAGAAAAGCAACCCAACAAAATAGTACAAATGTCTGAATTGACACTTCACAAGTACATAACTGGCCATTAAACACAAGAAAAATTGTTCAACATTGTCAGTTACTAAGCAAATGCAAAGTAAAACCAGAGTGAGATTTCATTTTTTATCCACTAGAATGGCTAAATTAAAAAAAAAAAATGTTGGTAAGCAGGTGAAATAACTGAAATTTTTATACATTTTGATGGGAACAAAAAATATTACAAGAACTTCGGATTCATTATTTTGCAGGTTCTTAGAAAGTAAAATATATCAGCACCCTATTAATCAGCAATCCACACTTAGCTACATAGAATACTGAAAATGTATCAAAAAATGACTTAAGGATGTGCTTAGCAGCTTTGCTTATAGTCGTGCTAAATAAAACATTATTCAATGACACCTGTGAAAGCACAGTCAGGAAGACTTTATTGAGGACCATCACATTCGGTATAGGAACCACTGCAACGGGCTCCTGCAGTGGGAGAGAGATTGGGCTTAACTCCAAATACTGCATGAATCAGTGGGAGTTTATAGCCACAAAGCAGTGTGGAGGTCAGTGGATAGAAAATTACACTAAGAGGAAACATCAGAGGTAAAGGGAATTCCGGCTAAACCAGCCCAACAAGATTTGTGCTGAAAACCGGTCGGGGTGATCAGACATCACCTGTGGATAATGGAGGATGAGGAAACTGAACAGATATTGAGAATGATCAAATATTGAGGATGAGATGTTCTTGCTAAACTGACTTAGCAGGATTCTTTGCTAAAACTAAATTTTATAAGGAAATGCACAGATATGCCTAACAGAAGATACAGAAGCCTGACTAAAGTCTGGCTAAGAATGTTTGTCAATAATCAAAGACTAGAAACAACCCAAATGCCTTCCTTAGGAGAATGATATAAACAACTTGTAGTATATTCATACAATTATATTCATACAATTAATACTAGTCAGCAAGAAAAAGGAGCAAATGGTTCATATGTGCAGCAGTGTGGATGAATCTCCACATTACGTTGCATGAAAGCATCCAGACACAAAAGAATACATACTTCACGGGGCCATTCATATGAAGTCAATGAACTGGCACAACTAACCTGTAGTGATAGAAACCAGGGTATGTGGACTCAGTGAGTAGATTGGCTGAAAAGGGGGAGGAGGGTAATCAAAATGTTATTTACCTTTTGGTGCACAGAACTGTTAGAATGCACCAGAATAAACATTTGAGATCTGTGCCTTTTACTGCATGTGAATTATAACTCAATTTAAAAAGGTGAATGGGATTCTTTCACAAATGTTCAAGCAGGATTGTTATTTATTAAAGTTCCACTGTTAATTTAATTTATACATACAAATTAGCTTTCCTCTTAGAAGAGTATTTTTGGTACTTCAGAAACAAAATGCCCTGCCTGGAACAAAGTGCTCTTATGATTCTGCCACATAGAAAATAGTGTTATCATTGTGTCTCATTAAATATTATTATATATGGATTGATGATTTTGTAGAGACTAAATTACCCATATCTTTAGTACTAATTCTGACAACACAACAATGCAAATAATTGTATCTATCATTTCTTTAAATGCTTGGGAAAGTGTTAGGCACTTAACGTGTTGTCTCCTGAGGTCCTCCAGCCACTTTCTTTTTCCAGTGAAGAAAATCAAGCTCAGAGCAGTTATGTAACTTGCCCATGGTCACATGGTTTGGAAGCCTGAGCTTGTTAGTGAATATAGGTCTAACTACACAAACACTGCTCTGATCCTTATACAATATTGTCTCTTAATTGGACATGATATCATTTCTTCAATACAACAAACTTACTGATACTTTAAAATTGTTACAGACTGATATAACACTCAGGGTTTAATTAGAGATGCAAAACCACTAGGACATTTTACATATACCCAATTGTATACACATATACTAATTATATAGTATACAATTTTAAAAAATAACATTATCTATCATCTATTGTGTGTGTGTGTGCATGTGGGGTGCATGTGTGTGTGTGTGTATCAAGGTATTTAAGGAATTTGTTGCAGGAATTTGACCTTAATCTCTCTGCAGGCAGTTGGGAAACAAAGATGGATATGCAGCTGGGGAGGTTTTAGCAAGCTGAGATCCACAAGCATGAGCTAGAGTCCATGAAACAACAGAGCTGCACCAGTTCTTGTTGACTTTGATCTTGGTGCTGTGTGTCCAGCAGGTGCGGAGACACTTCATCACGAAGCTAAACACACACATCCAATTCAGAGTCCAAGAAGGCAATGGAGGGGATCCAGGGAAAGGAAGAACAGTCATAGGCTGGCTCCTGCCTCATAGCGAGAGGTGAGCCAGACAAGGGACACTATGTCAGAGTGGCTGTGGCTCCCTTCTGCCTCTCAGCTCTTCCATAAGAATCTCTCACGTGGCCCAGGCTAACCGGGAGCAAATGAAAAGGAATTCTGCGAGATGCAGTTCAGCTCAGCCAAGCTGACACATTAGGAAGACACCATGAGTGATTTGCACATGAGTTCTACTTATAATCAGTTCTAGCCAACTAAAACCTAACGTAGATTTGTAGCAGGCCTTCTCCAGAGTGTCAGCTTTGCTTCACTGTTTTCCAGCTGTGTGACTGTGGACAAGCTACTGAAATTCTCTGAGCCTAAGAATCTTCATACCTAAAATCAGTTCTAGCCAACTAAAACCTAACGTAGATTTGCAACAGGCCTTCTCCAGAGCGTCAGCCTTGCTTCACTGTTTTCCAGCTGTGTGACTATGGACAAGCTACTGAAATTCTCTGAGCCTAAGAATCTTCGTAGGGAAAATGAAGATAACAACAACACCTATTAATAATACTGCTATTAAGAGCAAAAGAGAACCATGTTAAAAAAAAAAAAAGAAAAAGAAAAAAACTTAGAACAGTGTTTGCTACCTAATAACCAATCAGTAAATATAACTGTTATTATTATCAAATGTTATTATTATCAAATTTCAAATTTTAGTAGAGTCCTATTTTTTATTTAACTGGGTAAGGCTTATCATTTAAAATATCTTACAAATGTGAACTTACAAAATTGCAACAGAACGTACCTCTGTAAACTTAGTTCATACATATACATGTAAATATAAATATATATGTTTTAAAAATTGCTGAAAATCTGCATGTATCAGTGAAAGTTCAGTTTGAAATTGGTATTTACCAAGTAGTCACCGTGCTAATAAATATCATTTAATAGAAGCTGTCTAAAATAGCCTATCATTGTGAGTCTCTACAGGATTCATAATGAGAGTAGGACTTTGGAATTATATATATACTATTCCAGCTCGCCTATAAGAATCTCTCATGTGACCCAGCCTAACTGGAAACATACAAGATGTGAAATTCTGGGAGTTGCAGTTTAGCCTACTCAAGCTGATACATTAGAAAGTCATCATAAGTGATTTGCACACGAATTTTTGTGCAGATATATATCTGCATAAATACTGCTATAAAAGTAGAAATTTTCTGGTCTATTTAACAATCACATTCTATAACAAAACCAGTTGGTCGTGGGCTGATGTGTGACATTTTAGAAAAAGTTGGGGGCGGGGCGCGTAAAAATGCTCAGCTGAGCTACAACTAAATTTTTTAGTACTCTCTTTGAAGGACAGAAGTAGAGCAAGCAGCTGCTCAAAAAACCTATCTGATATTTCACAAAACTTAGCTATCAAAGCAAAAGCATCTGGTCAAATGTGCAATGGCGCAGAAGAAGAAGATCCACATTCATTAAATTATATGCAAAATACATTTATGCAGAAATTTCTAAGGAATTTACAAAAAAGCTAAGAGAAGTAATAAGTGAGTTTAGCAAGGTCTTAAAATACAGAGTCGACATGAAAAACCGAATTGTATTTCTGTGTACTAGCAAAACCAAATATAAAAATATATTTTAAAATATATTTTTGAAATACTACTTATTAATGACTTGAAAAATGAATGCTTAAAAATAAATTTAACAAAATATATACAGGGGCTACACACAGAGAAACTATATAATATTGCTGAGAGAAATCATAGAACACCTACATAAATGGAAAATTAAACCATGTTCATGGACCACAAGACTAAATACTATTAAGATGTCAATTTTCTTCAAATTGACCTCTAGATTCAACATTAAAGCAGTCAAAATTCCTGGAGGATTTTTTTGGAGAGCTTGACAAGCTGATTCTAAACTTGATAATGGAAATGTATACAAGACCTAGTTTAAACCGTTTTGAAAACAAAGAACAGAGTTGGAGGACTTGCATTATAACAAAAATAGAGTACTCAATAAATTAGCTTAAGAATAGACATCATGATCAATAGCACAAAAAAAGAGAGTCCAGATACAGGTACACAGCTATATAGCCCATTGATTTTCTATGAAAGTGTCAAGGTAACTCAACTGGGAAAAAAAGAAATAGCCTCTTGGACCAATAGTGATGGAATGACTGCATTTCCATGAGCAATAAATAAATAAATAAATAAAGCTTGATCCTTACTTCACAGGATAGGTAAATATTAACTTGAAATGGATCATAAACTAAAATATAGATAAAAATATACAATTTGCAAAAGAAAACATGGTAGGAAATCTTTATGAACTTGAGTTAGGCAAATCTTTCTTAGCTTAGACATATTAAACACTAAGTATAAAAGATGAAAATGCTAAATTGGACTTCATCAGAATTAAGAACTTTTGTTCTTCAAAAGACATCCTTCAAAAAAAGAAGAGAAGCCACTGCATGGGAGAGAATATTTGAAAAACATATATGATAAAGGACTTGTACCTAGAATATAAAAATACTTAAAAATCAATAAGAAGACAACCCGATTCTAAAATATGGTCAAGAGCCGACAAAGCAAAAAAGATACACACATGGATATGAGCAAATGAGAATATGAACAACATTATCAGTCATTAGTGAAATTCAAAATAAAAATGCAATGGAGCATTTTAACACATTTACTGGACTAGTTAAACTTTTTTTAAAGTGTCAAAAACACGAAGGAACTGGAACTTTTGATTTGTTGTTTGGGGTGAGAATGCAGAATAGTACATCCACTTTGAAAAGAGTAGGGCTGGGTGTGGTGGCTCCTGCCTGTAACCCCAGCACTTTGGGAGGCTGAGGCAGGTGGATCACCTGAGGTTAGGAGTTCGAGACCAGGCTGGCTAACATAGTGAAATCCCGTCTCTACTAGAAATACAAAAAAATTAGCTGGGCGTGGTGGTGGGCACCTGTAATCCCAGCTACTCTGGAGGCTGAGGCGGGAAAATCGCTTGAACCCGAGAGGTGGAGATTGAAGTGAACTGAGATGCTGCCATTGCACTCCAGCCTGGGCAACAAGAGTGAAAATCCATCTCAAAAGAAAAAAAAAAGAAAGAAAGAAATGAAAAGAGTCTGGTAGTCGCTTACAATGTTAAACATACATTTTTCCATATATCTGAGAACTTTTACTCCTAGGCATGTTTCCAAGAGAAAAGAAAATATATATTAACACAAAAACTCATACACCCTTGTACAGTCATATTCATAGTAGCTTTGCTCCTAATAGTCAAATACTGAAAAGAACCTGCCCCCATCAATGGTAAAGAGTTATGTCTGTTATACGTATAAATATGCTGTCATAAGAAATTCATTGCAAAAAAGCTAGAATGAGTGTTTTGTGCCAGATCTTGTGGGATGCAGTAGCATTAGTCAGTACGCTATTGAGTAAGTAAATCCAGATTTGAATCTATCACTAAGTCTTTTTCTAGCCATATGAGCCAGGTCTAATCAATTACTATCTCAGAACTTCTGTTTCCTCATTTGCAAAATAGAAATATTCTCATTGCTTACCTCATAAGGTTAGTAATAAGCAATATAGAATAAAATGCATGCCTGTTGTGAACGTGGGCCATATAATAAAATAGATATTATAGCTATTGTTATTATTATGATATCTAAATTATTCCTGGGAATGTATTTATTGAACATATTTTCATCATCAGGAAATAAT
Source organism: Papio anubis (assembly GCF_008728515.1). NCBI lineage: Eukaryota > Metazoa > Chordata > Mammalia > Primates > Cercopithecidae > Papio > Papio anubis. The sequence continues at coordinate 65,373,879 of NC_044977.1, forward strand.
TTGGAGATTTATAAGGTTTATGAAAACAGAATTTTGCTTGACCAGAATACTATACATAAACCAAAAGTCAGGATATTTATTAATATTAATACGAAATTTTATTAAATAATTCATTCAGATCTAAATGTACCTGGACTCTTATCCACTGAGGTTTCCCAAAATTGCTAAATGTAGAGAATAAAGAATTCTTGTCAATGAATGTTCTTTTTTCTCTTATAACTTATTTTTGATTCTATAGTAAAACAATAAATATTATCTTAGAGATATAATTTCATATATATTGTAGATCCCATGTCATTTATCCAAGATGTGTCAGCTGTGAAACATCTGTTCCTACAGTGAACCAAAAAAAGGGGGTAGAAATATATTGCAAATGTCTTCAACATAAAAAAGATATATAGATAGATCTTACAGATTGATAGATCTTATTTTTCTGATGACAGATAAGTAGACCTTACTTTTCTTAATGTAAAAATTCTCACTTGAAAATCAAATTCAGCAAACTGATATGCTAAAATCATTTTCTTTTCTTGACAATATCTCACTTAGGCACTAGAGGCATCAAACAAACCATTTTTCTTTGGAAGACTGAAAAAACATTTCCACCAACCATATGCCTAATTCATCTAGAAGCATGAGCATTTGGTGAAAAATAGAGTTTACTTCTGCTTCCTTGTTCATCTAGAAATGAAATTCTATATTCTATTCCAGCATGAATCTTTGTGATTAGACGTTAAACATAAGTATCTTTCATCCTAGAGCAAAGATTTAGAAGAGAAACAAATCCACACTAACATAAGGCAAATACCAACACAGCCACTTCAAAATGTCAAGTTAAGGACATTACCAAAGTTAGAGCAGTCTAGGAAATTAGCCAACTATCTGTTATGATACAAAAAAGATAAAGCAACCTTTTCCCTTCATCTCTTTACTGTCACTTTCAACTCCACCAAACTAGAGCTAAACTGCATATCTGAAATCAATAGCTACAATCTCCTTTGGGTTAAGTATATAATGCCAGTGTTAATAGCCAAATATTAATACTCTCATGAACAGTAAATGCATTCAATATTATCAGGCATTGAAGAAGGTATGAGTAAATGAAAACTATTCCATATTCATGGACTGCAAGATACAGTATTATAAAATCTAAGTATTCCTCAAAATTTATCTACATATTAATGCAATCTCCCAATAGCTCTGCAGATTTTTTGTGGAAATTGGTCATTGACTCCAAAATATTATGATAATGCAAAGCCAAGAATAGACAAGGCATTCTTGACGACAAAGATGGAGGACTTATGGTACCACATGGCAATACTTACTATAATTAAGACAATGAAGTATTGTCATAGACCAACAGAACAGAATAGATTTGATAATCAGATTCACACATATATCATCACCTTATTGGTGGCAAAGGTGATAGTGCAATGCA